>NC_057798.1:288050511-288257642 GCF_018294505.1 Triticum aestivum | reverse complement strand
GCCCACGAGGGATCGAACCCGGGTCGCCTATGTGGAGCAGCGTGGCTCGGGCCATTGGACCAGGAGGCGTTGACTGGGCAAAGGAGGGGTTCGGCCTCCTGTGAACTAACCCCGAGAGGGGGCAGGTCCACTTGATAGCGGGACAGAACAGGGGAAGCAGAGGACGGCACGCCGAGCGGCAGAGGCGACGGAGGGTCCCACCGGAGCTGCTGCGGTGACCTAAAGACGCGGCAGAGGGGCGCAACGGGTTCGATAGGGGAACCCACACACACGGGTGCAACTCGCCGCACCGGACGACGACGAAATTGACGCCGGCGACGAGCTACAAGGGGCGGCGACGGCGAGCAGGAACGTGACGCAGCGGTGGCCTAAGCGAGCGGTTGAGGGCATGGATCGAGTCTACGCAGCGCGGAGAGCGAGATGGACACGAGCAAACTGCCTGCAGGGGTCGAAGCACTCATCGGCGACGAGGTCCGACGGCGATGAACGCGGGTGCGCTTGGTAACCTACTGCAGAGCGCGCAAACGAGAGGAAAAAAGGGCCAGGAGGTGCGCATGCTCACCACGAGCTCAATAGTGGGCTCGGCTTAACGAGAGGTGGATGGAGACGGCGGCGACAATTATCAAACACCTGCGGTTGCCGAAGTTGAAGAAGAGGACGAAGACGACGCGGACGAGGCCCTCGGCTCCACGTAGTCGACATCGGGGAAGGCGGAAGACCTGAACGAAGAGGCTGAGGACGACGGGGTGCATGCCGGCGACGAGCTCACACTCCTGGATACGCTCGGGACGAGGTGCAGGTGGCGGATCTGGTGGTCGGAGCGTACCTGGCGGCGGGGAGGAGGAAGAATGGAACCCTAGGGGTTCAGTGGACACGGAGGGAGGCTTAAAAGGGATCCGGAGGCGTCGAGCTGGAGCTCGCATGCTGTCCACCGCGCGGTCCCCGTGGCGTCGTCGAGAGGAGGACGAAAAAGGTGGGTGTGAGCATGGGCGGAGACGCTGACGGGTGGGGCCGGCACGACCACATGGAGATGGGCTAGCGGGGTTGTGCGCGCGCGGGGGTGAGAAAAGCCGAGAGGGGGAGGGCGTGCGGGCGAGTTGGGCTGGCCTGCGCGGGCGAGCTGGGCCGGCCTGGGTGGCCGAGGCCCAGGTTTACTGCTGCGGCTGCTGGGCTGGTCTGCTACTATTTCTTTCCCATTATTCTTTTTCCTTAGGTAGAAAAACAAACAGAAAAGCACAGGGAGCTAGGAGACGATTTAGGAAGATATAAAAATATCCCTACACTCTTGGGATTATGCACATAAGTATAAAAATAGTTTGGACATTTTTAGAGGAAAAAATATTCAAAGTTTGAATTAGGTTCAAACTTGAGGGAACTTTCACCCCAACCAAACCAAGTCCAAAAGTGATGAAATTTGCCAGAGAGGTTGAGGGGAAGGTGCTAGAATATTGGGTAAAAGATGAACATTAATGGAGTAGGTAAAAGGTGCACTTGCAAAATGAAAGAAAGGAAAGGAAGGAGAAGTGGTGATGATGCAAGACTCATGCATGGAACATGCAACAACATAACATGTATGAAAATCACACCATGCACATGATGAGGATGAGAATGCAAGATGACACCAAGCACAAATGCAATATGACAAGGTGAGTGTCGGTGTACTAAAATAGGGGTACCCCAGTACCCCGAACTTGTGCACGGGCAGTTGCAGCACCCCGCGGCAAGGCTTGCCGGGCGACCGCCAAGATCCTCCGTGGTTCCTTTGGAGCCATTCAAGGACATAGTACTTAAGCCCAGGAGACAAGGCCCCGGCAAGAGGAGCTTGCTGGGAAGGCCAACCAAGGCATCCCAAGGAACTTGCCGCGACGCGCCACGCGTCCCGGCAAGGCAACAAGGCCCCGGCAAGAGGAGCTTGCCGGGAAGACCAACCAAGGCATCTCGAGGCCCGGTGAGAGACAAGCTTCCGGACCCGACAAGACAACAGCCGCGGCAAGGCGCTTGCCGCGGCAGGCGGCCACTCTGTACCCACGCTCCAGCACATCCACCAACGTGTCGCTCTAGGGGCCTTTCCAGGCGCGCGTGGCGGAAGGCTGTGCAGCCAGCGGTGCGCGGTGGCATGCGGAGCTGACAAGATCGCCATCGTGGCGAGCGGTGGCGCCCCTGACGGTCCTTTTCTGCACTGTTTGGGCTACACAGACGGGCATTTAATGCCCTTGTCCCCTGCCGTCAGGGTTAGGTAGGAAACACTGTACAGGCAACTGTACCAACCACTCCTCTATTTACACTTCTACCCTTCTCTGCGTTGCCACCTGTCGGTGACCCCTTGAGCATATAAAAGGAGGCCCATGCGCAATGTAGAGGGGGTTCGGATCATTCGGAAGCCAGAAAAACACTTAGCTCTCTCTCGAGCAAGAACACAATACAATCAAACAAGCAGCAGTAGGGGTATTATCTCTCCGGAGAGCTCCGAAGCTGGGTAAACTGCTCGTGTGCTTCGCCTCGATCTGCTCTTCGTGCAACCTCCGCCCTCCGCCGAACCGAAAGGGGCTCGGTCCGCCAGCCCCATAGGTGTTTGTGGATCAGTTTCCCCGACATCCCCGGTGTTCCCAGGAAAGTAATTGAGCACCACCTTGCCGTCTGTCCTCATGCGCGGCCTGTCAAGCAGAAAGTCAGGAAACAGGCAGTGGAGCGCCAAGAATTCATCGCAGAAGAAATCAAGAAGTTGGAAGCAGCAGGCCTTGTCAGAGGAGTGCTCCATCCCACGTGGTTGGCCAATCCTGTTGTCGTGCGCAAGGCTAACAGAAAATGGAGGCTTTGTATCGACTTCACTGATGTCAATAAAGCTTGTCCCAAAGACCCATTTCCTTTGCCGCGCATCGACCAGATTGTTGACTCCACGGCCGGATGTGATTTGCTTTCATTTCTTGATGCATACTCAGGATACCATCAGATCTTCATGGCAGAAGAGGATGAGGAGAAGACCGCATTCATCACCCCGTGTGGCACGTACTGTTTCGTACGGATGCGTTTCGGTTTCAAGAATGCTGGTTCAACATTTGCAAGGGTAGTCCACCACGCTTTTGAGCCGCAGATGCACAGAAATGTGGAAGCCTACATGGATGACATAGTGGTCAAGAGCAAGGACAAAGCAACTCTGATTCAAGATTTGGACGAAACCTTTGCAAATCTGCGCAAGATCAACCTCAAACTTAACCCCGAGAAGTGCGTGTTTGGAGTCCCCTCCAGCAAGCTTCTCGGGTTCTTTGTGTCTCAACGCGGAATTGAGGCCAATCCCGACAAGATCAAGGCCATTGAGCAGATCGAAGCACCGAAGCGCATCAAGGATGTACGAAGGCTTGCCGGTTGCGTGGCTGCTCTCAGCAGGTTTATCTCTAGGTCTGCTGAGTGCGCCCTGCCGTTTTTCAAAATATTGAAAAAGGCAGGTCCAATGAAATGGACTCCGGAGGCGGAGGCTGCGCTGCAGGACTTGAAGAGATACATGTCCTCCACTCCGACACTTGTCGCACCTAAGCCACAAGAGAAGTTGCTGCTGTATATAGCGGCAACCAATCAAGTGGTTAGTGCTGCGTTAGTGGCAGAGAGGGAGGCAGATGATGAGCCAGCAACCACGGCAGATGCATCCAGCGACAAGCAGGGGGCTTCGCCGACAAGCTCTGGTCCCGTCAAGGATGGATCTGCGCAGGAGCATGAGAAGGTGCAGAAGATAATGGTGCAGCGCCCAGTTTACTTTGTCAGTTCCCTTCTGCAGGGGGCTAGGTCAAGGTACTCTGGTGTGCAGAAATTGCTTTTCGGCCTCCTCATGGCCTCGAGAAAGCTGCGCCATTACTTCCAAGCACATGAGATCACAGTTGTCACTCGCTTTCCGTTGAAGAGGATACTGCAAAATCCAGAAGCAACAGGCAGGATTGTCGAGTGGGCATTAGAACTGTCAAGCTTTGGCCTCAAGTTTGAAAGTACTTCAACTATCCAAAGCAGAGCATTGGCAGAGTTCATAGCAGAGTGGACACCAACACAAGATGAAGAAATTCCAGAGACGAGCATCCCCGTCAAGGAAGCAGCAAAGAGTGGCTGATGTACTTTGATGGTGCCTTCTCGCTGCAAGGCGCCGGTGCGGGCGTGCTGCTTGTCGCACCCACCGGAGAGCACCTCAAGTACGTAGTCCAGATGCACTTTCCCAAGGAGCAAGCAACCAACAATACTGCAGAGTATGAAGGATTGCTTGCCGGTCTCAGGATCGCAGCGGACCTTGGGATCAAGAAGCTCATTGTCAGGGGAGACTCACAGCTTGTCGTCTGCGAAGTGAACAAGAACTATCAAAGTCCATTGATGGAAGCTTACATTGATGAAGTGAGGAAGCTAGAAGAGCACTTTGACGGCCTGCAGATGGAACATGTTCCAAGAGCTCAGAACAACATTGCCGATGGCCTGTCAAAGTGCGCCGCACTAAAGTTACCTGTGGAACCAGGGATCTTTGTGCTCAAGCTGACTCAACCATCCGTAACATCATCAACTGGACAGAGGAAGAAGAGGAAGTTGGTTTCCGGTGACTACTTTCCGGCAGAGCTCCGTGAAGCCGCCGTCAAGAAGGTCCCCAAGATCAGCACCAAGGATGCTGAGGAGCACTCTGCTCCGGCAAGCCTTAGGGCTTGTCCCGTTGAAGCAGACGCTCCCGACAAGTTTTGCTCCGGCAAGCTTGCCGGGGAACATCAAGCTCCGGCAGAGCCACAGGTTCTCGCCGTAGAAGCGAATGTTCCCACAACAGCAGATGTGCCTTTAGTCCTTGTTGTCGAGCCACAAGCTCCAGCATGGGCACAGCAGATTGTCCATTTCCTTCAGACAGGAGAACTTCCCGAAGAGCAAGAAGAAGCGGAAAAAGTAGCCCGACAGTCAAGTATGTACCAGTTTCTTGATAGCACACTGTACAGAAGAAGACTCAACGGTGTGAAATTGAAGTGTGTTTGCCGGGAAGACGGACAAAAGCTGTTGGCAGAGATACACGGAGGCATATGTGGTCACAACATTGGCGCAAGAGCACTTGCCGGCAAAGCGTTCCGGCAAGGTTTCTTTTGGCCGACAGCCCTCCAGGATGCAACTGCACAAGTAACCAAGTGTGAAGCGTGCCAGTTCCATTCCAAGCAGATACACCAGCCAGCTCAAGCTCTCCAGACGATCCCTTTATCCTGGCCATTTTCGGTCTGGGGGCTCGATATCCTCGGCCCCTTCCCCCGAGATGTCGGGGGCTTTGAGTACTTGTACGTTGCAATTGACAAGTTCACAAAGTGGCCGGAAGTGGAACCAGTGAGGAAGGTGACAGCACAGTCAGCAGTCAAGTTCTTCAGGTCGATTGTTTGCCGTTTCGGGATCCCTAACAGGATCATCACCGACAACGGCACGCAATTTACGAGCCGCACCTTCATGCAGTACGTCCAAGATCTTGGCACCAAGATCTGCTTCGCTTCTGTTGCTCATCCGAGAAGCAACGGTCAAGCGGAGAGGGCAAATGCTGAAGTGCTGCGCGGGCTCAAGACCAGAACTTTCGACAGGCTGCGCAAGTGCAGAAGAAACTGGATCGAGGAGCTGCCGGTGGTTCTTTGGTCGATCAGGACGACGCCAAATCGAGCCACTGGCCAGACACCTTTCACTTTAATCTATGGAGCGGAGGCAGTTCTCCCCACGGAACTCGTATACGGGTCACCTCGAGTGCTCGCTTATGATGAGCTTGAGCAAGAGCTGCTGCGACAAGATGACGCGCTGCTCCTTGAGGAGGATCGTCTTCAGGCTGCTGTACGAGCTGCTCGATACCAGCAAGCTTTGCGTCGCTACCATAGCCGCAAAGTTAATGCCAGAAGCTTCAAGGAAGGCGACCTTGTTCTTCGGCGCGTTCAGTCCGCCAAGAATTCCAACAAGTTGACGCCGAAGTGGGAAGGCCCTTACCGGGTGAAACAAGTCACTAGGCCTGGCGCTGTCCGCCTTGAGACCGAAGATGGCATTCCGATGAGCAACTCCTGGAACATTGAGCATCTTTGTAAGTTTTACCCGTAGGGCGCGGTTGCCGGAACCCGTTCCGGCAACCACCTTTTGTACAAGTCTTGCCGAGGTTGCATGTAATCCTTTGTACAAAGCCGGGCGCAGATCCCGTGCATAAGTAAAGCTCATGTGCTCCGCACATCTTGTCAATTTCATGCATTATATTCTTTTTCTTGCATGTGTTATCTGACACTTTGTGCAGCACCAATCCCCGGTAAGCAATAACGAGCCGTAAGGCTCCATATCGTTATTTTCTCTTCTTTCTTTTTCTCAAAGGAAGGAAGATTCCCTCACGCACAAGTTTGCCGGGAGGGGAGGAGAAGATAATGATGTGGAACAGGCGTCGTTCAAGAAAGTTTCGCCTTGACGGAAACCTTGCCGGGAAGCAAACGACAGAAAAGCTAAGTTGCCAAAGTTTGAGCAATTAGTATTAATTTTTAAGTTATCTTCCTCGAACGACCGTGCTTTGTATGGAAAACCTGTGCGCGGAGGAACCAACTCGTAGCTAGTTGCGCCCTTACTTGGTTTCGAGTCCGCTCAACAACTTAAGTGTGCTGCAACCAATTGTGACAAGGTTTCTTGTCGGAAGCGGCACCGCCAGCAAGCTACTAATGTCCCGCACTCAGCGCTCGTGGCTCGGGTGCCTGCGCCGACAAGTTCCCTAAAAGCGTAGGGTAAAAACATACAAAGGAAGGAATCTAGTAAAGGAAATAACATAGAAGCTAATACCAAAGTAGAGTTATATTACAAGATAACTTGTCGCAGCTCTAATAGATTGATCTCATAATATGGCCAGCAGCGACAAGAAGAAAGAAAAGAAGGGCGGCCTAATCTACGCGATCGCCCTCGACCCTCTTGATCTCGCTCACCTTGTCCACAATGGGTGCGACAAGGGCCTTGAGCGCATCCAGATCGGCATCCGGCGGCAAGGATTTGAGGACGTTGGTGAGGTTGAGGCCTGGGTTGCGGAAGGCCACCTTCATCAGCACCTTCTGGAGAGCCCCCGCGCAAATCCTACGCGACTCGTCGGCCAGCTGCTTTGGGATCCTCTCTTGGAGTCGCTGGAGTGCCGTCGCCACGCCCTTGAAGAACAGGCTGAGCTTGGCGCTGGGTTGGAGATGCTCGTCGGAGGGATACCCAAAGTCCTCCATCCCTAGCTGCGCCAGCTCCCCGTCAATGACTGCGGCGATATTCACCAGAACCTCGGTCCAGTGCTCCACAGTCTCCCTAAATGAGTTCTGGGTAACAGCGATACTCGCCAGCAGCGCCTTGTCGGCCTTGATCTTCTCCGACAAGGTCACCTCGCGCTCCCTGGCGGCGTCCAGCGTCTGAGTCAACGTGGCCAGCTTCAACTCCAGGTCTGCATTGGAATCCTTGGCGGCGCTGAGCTCCTTGCCCCTCTCAGTGAGAAGACCCTGCAGCTCACCATGGGCGGCAGCATCCTTCTCGCGCTCACGCTTGAGCGCGGCAAGCTCCTCGCCGCTCTTCCTGATATTGGCCTCCAGCTGCGCCACCTTCGCCTCCAGCTCTTTCTTGGCGGCCTCAGCAGCTGCGACAGCGTCCTTTGCTTCCTTGAGCGCCCTGCCAATCGCTTGCTCGCACTCGGCAAGCTCCTCTTCGTGGCTGTCAAGGTTGACCTTGCGCTGCGCCAACTCTCTCTCCTGCGCAGATAGCTTCTCGGCAGCCAGCCGCTACTGCTCTTCAACCTCAGCCTTCGCGAGGAGGAAGGCTTTCCTCTCCTCGGCGACTTGCTCCCGCTCCTCTGCCAAGCTCCGGAGAGTTTCCTGCCTAAGACCTCGGAGCTCCTCCGCGTGCTTCTCGATGTTGACTCCCTCCCTCGCGACGAGTGCTTCTCGGGACGCCAGCTTGGTTTGTCGGGCGCGGTAGAGCGACAGCAGCTTCCGTAGCAGCCGCTCCTCCTCAGACTCGCCGCTGCTGCTGCTTGGCGCATCGACCAACGCCAGCCCAGCGGAGGCGAGCACCTCCTCGTCAAAAGCTTCTCCTTCGACCGGCGCCCTAGAGCTTGACGCCCAGGGAAGCTTGATGAAAATACCTTCGCTGGCCTTCAAGTAGGCGCCGGGCTGGGGCTCTTCGGAGCCTGGCTCCGTGGTAGCGCCGGAGGGATCGGCGGTCGGCGCAACGCTTGGCGCTCCTGCGGCCTCAGGGCCGTCAGTACGATCGCCCGACCCCTCGCCAGCTTCTGCGGCGGCAGCCTTGGCGGCCTCTTCGCCGGCGGGCTCATCAGCACCGGCCCCTTCTTCGTTGGCGGCGGTATCGTCGTTACTGCCACGCACGCCTTCCTCGCCGGCTTCCTCAATCTCCATTGGCTCCGCAACAGATGGATCTGAAGAACGAAGAAGGGAGAAAAGTCAAGCAAAAATCCAAGAAAGGGAATTCAGAAGAAGAAGGGCCCAAGGGAAGATTTCAGGCAAGAAGATTACCTGTACTAGGATCTGCGGTCGCGGTCTCAACCGCCGAAGGATCACTAATGCCGTCCCTTGCCGGAGAACTGTCCCTTGCCGAGGAGTTCTCCCTTGCCGGAGAGCGCTCCCTTGCCGGGGACTCCTCCCTTGGCGGCGTAGTTGAAGCGGATGGCACTTCGGGGGCGGCTTCCGTGCCCTCCTGGTGAGGCTGTTCTGCTCCTACACAAATCAACAAGCAAGATATCAGTAGAGAAAAGAGCACCCATGCGCGCCCGACAGCAGGAAGTAAACTACAAACTTATGCTGGGGGCTGCGCTGGGGGCTGCTTTGGGGAGTGGCTGCAGGGTCCGTCAAGGTGGTCTCAGACACACCACCTGCTGACACGGTGGGATCATCTTCGATGACAATCACCGAGGCCTTGGCTCTCTTTGCCGCTCTCTGGGCCAGCGTCCTGAAAAGGAATGGGTTCAGATTGAAGCAAGTCAGAGACAAGATAAAAGCAACAAGATTGGAGAACTACAAGAACGACAAAGAAACTTACTCTTCTTCCTCCTCGTCGGAGCTGAGCGCGGAGAGATCGAAGTCCGGCTCCCCTCCGGTGCGGCGAGGCAGAGGAGTAGGATCCCTTGCCCGCTTGGCAGGGGCGGTGGCGGTGGACCGGGAAGATCCCGCTCCAGTTGCCGCAGCAGCGTGAGGCGCTCCCGCGACAACATTGCTTGCCGCGGTAGAGCGTGTCGCACGGCTTGGCGGCTGTTGGCTCGTTTGCCGCCCCGCTACGTCCCCGGCCCTGCGGAGACGCCTTCCTGGCGGGGCCGGGGGCTCCGCCTGCGGCAAGCTGTCTGAAGGCTCGGGCTCTTCCTCGCCGGCCTCGCTCGGCTCAGCTTCAGGGCCGGCAAGATCTTCCTCACCGGCAAACTCCTCGCGCTCGGCAAGGCTTGCCGCCTCTGCCGCCTCTGCCTCCTCTACGGTGAACCCGAACGCGCCCGCGGCAGCTGCTGCCGCAGCCTCTTCTGCCCTAGTGGCGATGCGCTGCAGCTCCGCGTCGGTAGTGTCGCGGGTGAGGCTCCTCTGTTCGTCGGCGCGGACCGGCACTTATACCAAGTCGTCGAAGAACGCTTGTACGATGTCATCCGCAGGTTCTTGCCAAGTTGGGGCGATTCCGTGCGAATCGCACAACGTCATCATCGCGCGGATCCGGTCAAGCGACGAATTGTTGCACAACGGAACGACGCTCCTCGGCAGCGTGAATGGATGTTGGGGATCTCGTTTGAACAACTCCAGGAGCATCGCATCCAGCTCCAGGACGGTGAAGTTGAAGTTGAGGCCCGGGCGCAGCCTCATGATATCCGCCAAGTTCTTGAACTCCCAGGCGGGTCTCCCCCTCTCCTGCAGGGGGGCGATGCGGCATCGAAGGAAATCTGAGCCAACGGCGCCTACGGTGAGCCCGGCAAGTCTGAGGCGAAGGATCCTGGTGATGGCGATCTTCAGCCTCTCGTCTTCTGGGGCCACGTTGCTCCAATCATTACCACACACTATTGGGGCTTGGCGCAGGACAGTGAACGGCTGCGGGTTCTCCTCGACGATCCAGCACCACTCCGCTCTCCACTCCTCCCACTTGCTGCGGAGCTCACCCTCCAGATACGCCTCCTTCTTGCCGACTCTCGAGATCCAGGTGATCCCTCCGGCAAGCGGCTCTCCTCTCTCGACCCGAGGCATGAAGAAGTGGCGGAAAAGGGCTACATTTGGGTGGACTCCGACAAAGTTTTTGCACAAATGTGCGAAAACTGCCATGGTCAGAACGGCGTTGGGGGGTGAAGTCAAGGAGGCGGAACCCATAGGTGTTCATGATGTCGCAGAAGAAATCAGAAAAGGGCGGGCAGAGCCCGCAGTAGAAGAACAATGCGAAGAACGGGTACCCGCTTGGAGCCAGTTCCGAAGCTGCAGCCGGGAGTACCCTCGTGGGCGGATGCGCACGCGTCTCCGTCGACCAGAAGAGGTAGTAGTACTCCCTCAGCTCCTGCGCACCGAGCTGAGGGGGGAAGAGGGCCCGCTCCTTCCGCAGCGCCGCGAGCCGCTGCGCCTCGGCCGACTTCACGCCCTTCCCCTTGTCGGCTTTTGGAGCCATGGCGGAGGTGGTGGGGGAGATCAGCGGCGTTGGTGATGCTGGTGGCAATGGGGAGTGGAGCGCTGCTCTCTTTCTGCTTTGAGAAGAAGGGGGGGAGCGGCGGAGATTTCTGGAGTTGGAGCAACAAACGGCGAGATGGACGAACTGCCCCTGTTTCCTTTGCTTATAAAGAGGGAGGGGCAGACGTTTTGCCCTTCCGAATAAAGAAACCACCCACGATCTCTCCCATGACGCCGCATTCGACGCGTGCCGTTAGGGAGGGCGCGGTGGATACGGAGTCAGATTCGGCGTAACCCAGGCCGCGTGTGTCCGTGCCCTGTATTGGGCCTGGCCCAACAGCGCTCGGCACCGTGTATGGCCCAGGCCCGGGGGCTCCTGTCGGTGTACTAAAATAGGGGTACCCTAGTACCCCGAACTTGTGCACGGGCAGTTGCAGCACCCCGCGGCAAGGCTTACCGGGCGACCGCCAAGATCCTCCGTGGTTCCTTTGGAGCCATTCAAGGACAAAGTACTTAAGCCAGGAGACAAGGCCCCGGCAAGAGGAGCTTGCCGGGAAGGCCAACCAAGGCATCCCAAGGAACTTGCCGCGACGCGCCACGCGTCCCGGCAAGGCAACAAGGCCCCGGCAAGAGGAGCTTGCCGGGAAGACCAACCAAGGCATCTCGAGGCCCAGTGAGCGACAAGCTTCCGGACCTGACAAGACAACAGCCGCGACAAGGCGCTTGCCGCGGCAGGCGGCCACTCTGTACCCACGCTCCAGCACATCCACCAACGTGTCGCTCTGGGGGCCTTTCCAGGCGCGCGTGGCGGAAGGCTGTGCAGCCTGTGGTGCGCGGTGGCATGCGGAGCTGACAAGATCGCCATCGTGGCGAGCGGTGGCGCCTCTGACGGTCCTTTTCTGCACTGTTTGGGCTACACAGATGGGCATTTAATGCCCTTGTCCCCTGCCGTCAGGGTTAGGTAGGAAACACTATACAGGCAACTGTACCAACCACTCCTCTTTTTACACTTCTACCCTTCTCTGCGTTGCCACCTGTCGGTGACCCCTTAAGCATATAAAAGGAGGCCCATGCGCAACGTAGAGGGGGTTCGGATCATTCGGAAGCCAGAAAAACACTTAGCTCTCTCTCGAGCAAGAACACAATACAATCAAACAAGCAGCAGTAGGGGTATTATCTCTCCGGAGATCTTCGAAGCTGGGTAAACTGCTCGTGTGCTTCGCCTCGATCTGCTCTTCGTGCGACCTCCGCCCTCCGCCGAACCGAAAGGGGCTCGGTCCGCCAGCCCCATAGGTGTTCATGGATCAGTTTCCCCGACAGTGAGCATGGCAATGAAAAGAATAATCAACATAACAAAACAAGATGAGGCCAAACATGATAGAACCCACAAAAATTGGTTGAAGGTCAAGTTGATATATTGCCAAATTGGGACATGTTACATCTGGGGTGTTACAGTAGGACATCCCAAACGTGGCCCATGGGAGGCTAGCACATTTTTCTGAGGGGAGTGAGGCCTGTGATACTGCGATTATATATTAGTATTATTTAGTGCGAAGCACCATTGTCTAAAAAAAAATTAGTGCCAAGCACTAGACTAGAACCAACTGCCGGCAAGATTTTGTGTTCTTCTCAACAAAAAAAGGCAAGATTTTGCGTAGGTTAGTAGTATTTAGTGTCAAGCATGAAATTTTTTCTAAAATTTATGTGGACTAAAAAACAAATGTAAGAAAATTATATTTGGCTTCTCTTAGTTCCACACACATGCATAATTATCATGCATCCTGATTATTTTTTCAAATACACAATTAAAGAAATTGTATGCCCAACTCACAGTTACTATGTATATTGACTGTATTTTTCTAAATGAACAGTTACTCAAAAATTTGATAACATGTATTAAAAATTTATTTTGTAATCGCGCAAATTTTATAATGCATGACGAACATTTTATAAAAAATACACTTACTATTTTTAGTTTTGAATTGTTTCTTCCATCCCACTAACAAGTGGGGCCCGCTCCGATGATGTTATACCTGACACAGTGGTTTTGACGAAAAATGTATAAATGCGCTGTTAAATCTTTTTGCGTGATTTTGTTCCACAACCGAAGACATTTGCGTGATTAAAAATTTGTAATGGTATATGACATTAATTTTTTATTTGATATTAATTTTTTTATCACATTGTATAATTAAAAAGATATTCATTGCGTCATACATTAAAAGGTTCATCGTATAAAAGCGTATCGTACATGGAAAAAAATGTTCATCACATCGTTTAATATATATGTTGAAAAGTTTTCAATAGAAAATTATCTTATTTAAATATAGGATGAACATTTTTGTATTATAAAAATGTTCATCCTATGTATATTGATTTTTTTAATATATGATGTATACATATGTATAATCTTTCCAATATATGATACAAACAGTGTGTACGTCCCGAGGAATACCAATGATCTGAAAGAAGATAAAAAGAATTCTGCAAAAAAACATACACACAAAAAAGGGAACCGCTGCAAGTATAAAGAGGTGTATGCGTGTCAATTCCCGGCAGGCACCACATTCGAATATTCTTTTTATCATTATGATTTCCATGCATATTTGAATTTTTTGAATATTCAAAGTGTTTTCCAACTCAAGGCAAAATACTTGGAGTGGAGATAATATGATTCCTCCCCTATCAACTATATTTGGAAAATGCTAAGAACATTTTCTGGTGTCTACCTAAATTATTTTGGCTTTGTAGAAACTCAAAATTGTTTTATAGTTGTTATTATGTTGCTTTATATGCTTGTATTGCATAAAATGTTTTTTTACGTATTTGTGTTTTAAAAATGTTCACTATTTTGTAAAGTAGCAGTAATGTTTTACTTTGTGTTCTGGTCTTTTTCTAGGATTTAAATTCCTAATTGTTTAACTTTATTTAATTCCTGTAGCAGAGGTTTTAAAAGAAAAACAGCGTGCAGTGTTCACCTGGGCCTGCACAGGCGCGGCCCAGCAACACCAGCAGCTCCAGCGCAGCGTGCAGTCGCGAGCAGGCCGGCCCATCGGTGCAGACCGCATCCCATCCCGCAGCTTCCCCCTGTATCTTGTTTTTTTCCTTTTCCACCTGCTCTCTGCCGCTGACATGAGGCCCCACTTGTCATCTCCTCCAACGCACTCATGTTCATCATGAACACTGTAGCTACCGAACCCAAACCGAGATCGAATCGATTGATTCGATTAATCCTTTGCACTGTCACCTCTATATAAATACTCCCCACGTCCGGCTCGTCCTATTTTTCACCAAATCGTAGCCTCCCGTGCCCTAGAGCGCCCGTGCGATATCGCCGGGGTCGTCCGCCACCAGGAGCTGTTCATTGGTCGATTCCATCACTTCTGGAGGTTCCCAGTCTATCTTCTTGCTCCTGTTGACTTCGCCTTGATCTCCTCTATCGATGTGAACACTTAGTTCACATAGGGGAGCAGCGTAGCGACCGCAGCAACGTCGACCCGAGCCAGTTTCCGCAGCCACTGCTCCAGCCGGTTGCCATAATCAGGGGAGCAAGCCCCGGTCGTCCCTGCAGACTTTCACGAGTTGTACGTATCCGTACGCATGTCGTCCCTCCTACCAAGATATGGTAGTGGTATTCAATCTATGTGTTGCTCTGAAGTAGTAGCTGGTACAGATCGATTACAAGGAGCGGCGTCGAATGGGGAAGAACAAGAAGAACTAGGGTTCGGGTAAAGGAAGGTAGCAGCTGCCGATTCGTTCCGTGATCCTCGGGATGCCGATGCCGTCTCGCTCGCCTCCTTTAGTAGTCGTGTGGGGCGGCTTCAGTTAGCCCACGTCGGCCCAATGACGAGCGGGTTGGGCCTCCTGGCCCGTGTCGACCGTTGGGCAGGGGCGACGTGGCTCCTGCTGTCGCTGCTTGGTGGGTCCGGCCTATTAGGACCGTTAACATCCCCCTTTCCTTGAGACGAGGCTTGTCCCCAAGCCTCCGCAAGCGGGAACCGTTCCTGAAGACTGGCTTTGTCCTCCCAAGTGTCCCCTAGCGCCTCCGAATTGGACCAACGGACTTTAACTTGTTCTCGCATCTTGCCCTTCCACATCCCCTATCTTGACTGAAGGATATACACAGGGACTGCAAGTTCATCAGTACAATGTGGAAGTTGAGGTTCAACAGACATACCGGAGTTCAGCACACGATGCAGCAGCGAGACATGAAACACAGGATGAATTGTTGCTTGAGGTGGGAGTTGCAGTTTGTAAGCCACTTCATTGATCTTGGCCACTATCGGGAATGGCCCGTAGTACTTGTATGCCAACTTGTGATTTGCTCTTGGTGCCACCGAGGTTTGGATGTAAGGCTGCAGTTTCAGGAACACTTGGTCCCCCACCTCAAATGTCCGAAATGATCGTTTCTTATCAGCTTGGCTCTTCATCAGCTGTCTGGCCCTATTCAAGTGCTGCTGTAACAGTTCTTGGACAGTATCCCGCTCCTCGATCCATGATTTGAGAGCTGGTACCGAGCAGAGGTTCTCAGCTGTGATCCCCCGGTGCCTAGGTTCAGAGCCGAACATAGCTTTGAAAGGAGTCATTCCTTTAGCCGAATGATGAGAATTGTTATACCAGAATTGAGCGAGGGGAATCCAGAAACTCCATCGCCTTGGGCAAGCTTGCGTGAAGCAGCGCAAGAATGTCTCCACACACTGGTTGACCCGCTCGGTCTGGCCATCCGTTTGAGGATGATTAGCCGTGCTGAGGCTGAGTTGGGTGCCTACAGCCTTGAACATTTCTTGCCAAAAATGGCTAGTGAACACCAGGTCCCGATTGGACACAATAGCTCTTGGGAGGCCATGGATTTTGTATACTTGTTGGATGAACAATTGAGCCACTGATGCCGCTGTGTACGGGTGAGCCAGAGGCAGAAAGTAACTGAATTTGGTTCTTTTGTCAACTATCAGTAGCAGGCAATTGAAACGGCTAAACTGAGGGAGGCCTTCCACAAAATCCATGGAAATCATGTCCCATGGTTTGGAAGGAATGGGCAGAGGCAGCAGGAGGCCTGGCGAAGCCGCCGTGTTCGGTTTGGCTTGTTGACAGACCGCACAGCATTGCACGTAGTGCCTGACTTGCGCCTTTATTTTGGTCCATGCAAAAAGGCGCCTGATGCGACTGTAAGTCACCGGGAAGCCTGAGTGACCTCCCATTGGACTATAATGAAAAGCTTGGATGATGCGTTGTTGTATGTGTGTTCCTCCTCCTAGCCCTATCCTCCCTCTGAACATGAGAATGCCCTGTTGTAGCTAAAACCTGCCTTTGGGATCATCACACACTGCTAACTGCTCCAAAAGCTTCTGGGCATGAGGGTTGTTGTTGTAGCTGCTGAGCACATCTTCCAGCCAGCTAGGTTGACATGACGTAACCAACGCAAGTGCCTCTGCTGGATCCACCAGCGATAATGCGTCTGCGCCACTGTTGTTAGTCCCTTTTTTGTACTGATGCAATATCTGAGTCCCAGAAGCTTCGTAAACGCCTTCTGCTGCCACGACGTATTCAGCCTTTGCTCTTCCAGATGCGTGAGGCTTTTTTGATCCGTATAGATGATGAATTCTATGTGTTGAAGATAAGGCCGCCACTGTTCCACTGCTACAATGATGGCCAGGTATTCTTTTTCGTACGTCGACAGGCGTTGGTACCTTGGGCTCAGAGCCTTGCTCATGAAAGCTATGGGATGCCCTTGTTGCTGTAGGATTGGCCCAATGCCACGATCGCACGCGTCCGTCTCTACGGTGAACGGCTGCTCAAAACTGGGCAGAGCTAATACTGGGGCTGAGATGAGCTGCTTCTTCAACACTTGGAATGCCGTTTCTGTGATGGAAGTCCAGAGGAAAGGAACCCCTTTCTTCAACAAGTTGAACAGTGGCCTTGCAATCACTCCAAAATTTCGGACAAAATGGCGATAGTATCTTGCGAGGCCCAAAAAACTGCGGACGCCCTTGACATCTTGCAGAGGGGCCCAGTTAGCCACTGTGGCTATCTTGGTTGGATCTACCCCACGCGCACTGATCACATGCCCAAGATAAGAGACTTTGCTTTGTCCAAAAGCACACTTGCTGAATTTCACTTTCCATTGATCCTTGCGCAACAACTCCAACACCTGTCTCACATGGCACTTGTGCTCTTCCAATGATGCACTGAAGATCAAGATGTCATCGAAGAAACAAAGCACACAAACTCTTATAACCGGCTTGAGAGTTGTAGTCAATCCTTCAAAGAAAGTAGGTGGGGCCCCTACTAGTCCAAAAGATAACACCTTGAACTCAAAATGCCCCTCGTGAGTTGAGAAAGCTGTCTTGTACTCCTCCCCGGCGCGAGTCTGATCTGATGGTACCCCGCACGCGAATCCAACTTGGAAAACCAAGCTGCTCCATGTAACTCGTCCAACAGTTCCTCGATAATTGGGACAGGGAACTTGCCTACCACAATGATGGCGTTCAGTTGCCTGTAGTCGATGCAGAGGCGCCATGTCCTGTCTTTCTTCTTGACCAAAATGATAGGGGAGGAAAAAGGGTTGTTGTTGCGTTGAATAACACCAGATTTCAGTAAGGCTTTGACTTGAGCTTCTATTTCTGTCTTCTGTTCTGGTTTGCAACGATACTGCATGACATTGACTGGCCTTGCTCCTGGGATCAGGGGAATACGATGATCGCACACCCTTATTGGTGGGAGTCCCACTGGTTCTTCGAACACGTCAGGGATGTCACGCCCAATATGCGATACTATCCTAAAGGGACTCGAAGGTCCCACCAAGGATAGAACCGCATATTGATACGCTTTTGCAAGGTGGATATCATTACATCAACATTGCATAATAGATGGGGATACATACAAGAGGCATACAATGCCACACGAATACAACAACATCATACATAAGAGAAACATCCGACTATGGATGAAACACAAACAGAAGCTCAAACGACATCCACGCTGCTAGCCCAGGCTGCCGACCTAGAACCTATCCCCTGATCGAAGAAGAAGCAGAAGAAGAACTCCAAAACAAGCGAACATCTATACCTGCAACTGTTGTTGTAGTAATCTGTGAGCCATGAGGACTCAGCAATCCCATTACCATGGGTATCAAGACTAGCAAAGCTTAATGGGAAAGGAAGGGGGTAAAGTGGTGAGGTTGCAGCAGCGACTAAGCATGATATGGTGGCTAACATACGCAAATAAGAGCGAGAAGAGAAGCAAAGGAACGGTCGTGAAGCTAGCAATGATCAAGAGGTGATCCTGAACTCCTACTTACGTCAAACATAACTCAAAACCGTGTTCACTTCCCGGACTCCGCCGAAAAGGGACCATCACGGCTACACACACGGTTGATGCGTTTTAATTCGTACCCGGTGTCAAGTTATCTACAACCAGACATTAACAAATTCCCATCTTCCACATAACTGCGGGCATGGCTCTCGAAAGTTTATACCCTACAGGAGTGTCCCAACTTAGCCCATGATAAGCTCTTGCGATCAATGAAGGATATTCCTTCTCCTAGGAAGACCCGATTAGCCTCAGAATCCCGGTTTATAAGACAATTCCACAATGGTAAAACAAGACCAGCAAAGCCGCACGATGCGCCGACAATCCCGATAGGAGGTCCACTGTGACGCCCCCAATTCAATCGTACACTAATCATACACGCAAACATGTACGATCAAGATCAGGGACTCACGGGAAGATATCACAACACAACTCTACAAATAAAATAAGTCATACAAGCATCATAATACAAGATAGGGGCCTCGAGGGCTCGAATACAAGTGCTCGATCATAGACGAGTCAGCAGAAGCAACAATATCTGAGTACAGACATAAGTTAAACAAGTTGCCATAAGATGGCTAGCACCAACTGGGATACAGATCGAAAGAGGCGCAGGCCTCCTGCCTGGGATCCTCCTAGCTACTCCTGGTCGTCGTCAGCAGCCTGCACATAGTAGTAGGCACCTCCAGTGTAGTAGTCGTCGTCGACGGTGGTGTCTGGCTCCTAGGCTCCAACGTCTGGTTGCGGCATCCGAGAAGAAGAGGAAAACGGGGGAAAAGAGGGAGCAAAGCAACTGTGAGTACTCATCCAAAGTACTCGCAAGCAAGGAGCTACACTACATATTCATGGGTATATGTGTAAGGAGGCCATATCAATGGACTGAACTGCAGAATGCCAGAATAAGAGGGGGATAGCTAGTCCTATCAAAGACTACGCTTCTGGCAGCCTCCGTCTTGCAGCATGTAGAAGAGAGTAGATTGAAGTCCTCCAAGTAGCATCGCATAGCATAATCCTACCCGGCGATCCTCCCCTTGTCGCCCTGTGGAAAAGAGATCACCGGGTTGTCTGTGGAACTTGTCTGGGTGTGTTTTATTAAGTATCCGGTTCTAGTTGTCATAAGGTCAAGGTACAACTCCGGGTCGTCCTTTTACCGAGGGACACGGCTATTCGAATAGATAAACTTCCCTGCAGGGGTGCACCACATAACCCAACATGCTCGATCCTATTTGGCCGGACACACTTTCCTGGGTCATGCCCGGCCTCGGAAGATCAACACGTCGCAACCCCACCTAGGCACAACAGAGAGGTCAACACGCCGGTCTAAATCCTATGCGCGCAGGGGTCTGGGCCCATCGCCCATTGCACACCTGCACGTTGCGAGGGCGGCCGGAAGCAGACCTAGACTCCCTTATACAAGAGTAGGCGTTCCTGTCCAATCCGGCGCGTGCCGCTCCGTCGCTGATGTCAAGAAGGCTTCGGCTGATACCACGACGTCGAGTGCCCATATCTTTCCCGCGTAGTTGGTTAGTGCGTATAGGCCAGTGGCCAGATCAAATACCAAGATCTCGTTAAGCGTGTTAAGTATCCGCGAACGCCGAACAGGGCCAGGCCCACCTCTCTCCTAGGCGGTCTCAACCTGCCCTGTCGCTCCGCCTCAAAGTAACAGTCGGGGGCCGTCGGGAACCCAGGCCCACCTCTACCGGGATGGAGCCACCTGTCCTTCCAGCCCCCACATCGGAATCACTTGCGGGTACTCATCGAGCTGACCCGACTTTAGTCACCATCTGCATAGTATATATGTATGTATAGTATATACCCGTGATCACCTCCCGAGTGATCACGACCCAATAGTATAGCAAAGCAGACTGACAAGAATGTAGGGCCAATGATGATAAACTAGCATCCTATACTAAGTATTTAGGATTGCAGGTAAGGTATCAACAGATGTAGCAACAATGTCAAGCTACGCATCAGAATAGGATTAACGGAAAGCAGTAACATGCTACACTACTCTAATGCAAGCAGTATAGAGGAGAATAGGCGATATCTGGTGATCAAGGGGGGGGGGGGCTTGCCTGGTTGCTCTGGCAAGAAGGACGAGTCATCAACACCGTAGTCGAACTGGGGGTCGCCGACCGTCTCGGGGTCTACCGGAAAGAAGTAACGAAAGGGGAACACAATAAATAACAGAGCAATCAAAGCATCACAAAGCGTAACATGGCAATACGCGGTGCTAGGTGTACCCTAACGCCGGTAGTAGGTGATAC
Organism: Triticum aestivum; assembly: GCF_018294505.1. Lineage (NCBI taxonomy): Eukaryota > Viridiplantae > Streptophyta > Magnoliopsida > Poales > Poaceae > Triticum > Triticum aestivum. The sequence continues at coordinate 288,237,472 of NC_057798.1, read as the reverse complement.
CGGCGAAGGGGGGAAACATCCGGGGAAGTATCCCCGGTGTTTCGTGCTTCCGGGCAGAGGAGCCGGAGGGGGAAAGTTGCGAGTTCGATAGGTTAGGGATGTGTGGCGGACGAACGGGCTGCGTTTCTGGATTCGTCTTGTCGTTCTGAGCAACTTTCATGTACAAAGTTTTTCCATCCGAGCTACGGTTTATTTTATATTAATTTTTAAAGTTTTTAAATCATTTTCTAATTTATTAATTATTAATTAAATTCGAAAATAGTATTATTGCATCAGCATGACGTCAGCATGACATCATTAGTCAACAGAGGTGTTGACTGGTCAAGCTGACGTGTGGGTCCTATATGTCATAGGCTTAGGTTAACTAAATTGTTTTAGTTAATTAAATAGGTGATTAGGTTAACTAATTATGCTTAAATTAAGTTAATTAAGTAATTAATTAATTATTATTTTTAATTATGTATATATTTTTTAAACGTTCTGGAGGCGGGGCCCGTTTGGCAGTGGCCCAGGGCCTTATCGGTTCGGGCTAACGGGCGCCGTGTGCAGCGGGTGCGGGCGCAACCTGTAGCCCGATTGGGCGCCTGCACATGCTAGTGGAGGCGCCAGGCGTGGGTGGCCGTGGCCACGGCGAGGCCACGGACAGAGCGGGGCCGTGGTGAAGCGGGCGGCCACCGGAGGAGGACGCCGGGGCCGTGGAGGGGTGCGGTTACGGGCGCGGGTGGAGCATGCGCCCGCTTGGAGGCCCGAGGCCAACAAGGGGTCGCCGGCCACGGCGGCAGCCGGAGCAGCGCGGCAAGGGGGGTGACAGAGCGGGGCGGTCTTGTGGTGACAGAGCGGCGGCGGAGCGAGACAGAGGAGAAGGAGGATGCCTCACTGTGGGGAGTAGGGACCATGGCAGTGGGCTCGACGGAGGTCGGGGAGGTCCGACGAGGGAGATCCGGCGACGGGCGGTGTTCCGGGCCGCACAGGACGACGGAGGGCGGGCACAGGGCGTCGGGGGCGACGCGGAAGGCGCGGAGAGGGGCGCCGCTTAGGGATAGGGAACGGGGGCGCGAGGATGAGGGAGGGGACGGTGAGGCGGCTACGGGGACAGGCGACGCCGGCGAGGCGTGTGGCAGCGATGACAGGAGTCAGGGCGGTCATCAGGGGGCGGGGTGGTTCGATCCCGATCCAATCTGGATCGGGAGGGGGAGCGAGTGGGGCGAGTGGGGCGACGGGGTGGGTTAGGGTTTCCCCCTCGTGGGGATAAGGCAGGGGCGGTTCGGCCGGCTGGGCCAGGTGGGCCGGTTGGCGGCCTGGCGAGCCAAAGCCCAAGGGGCCGGGGGGGCTTTCTCCTTTTCTTTGTTTTTTTCGTAATGTCTTTTCTTTTATTTATTTTCTTTTCTGTTTTATTTCAATTTAAATCATTTAGGCATTTTATAAAAATGTGTTTGCTTTATTATAGTTACCCTTGTAATATCCGGCACCCACCGAACATTTTTGTTTCAACTTTTGAAAACTTTTATTGTTGACATTAATTTGAGTTTGAATTTTGAAGCGGTTTCGAATTAACCCGAGATTAAGTACAGTGACAGAGGTGACGTGGCACCATTAACGTGAGATTACTGTAGCAAGATTATCCGGGCGTCACATCCACATATCTCATTCTCAGGGCAACACCGGATGAGACATCCTATGAGTAAAACCAGACCTCGAGTTTCCCCAAGGGGCCCCGCAGTCTACTCGGTTCGGACTAGCACTTAGAGAAGCACTGGCCCGGGGGGGGGGGGCTAAATTAAAGGTGACCCTTCGATTAATTACTCCCAGGGGAAAAGGTATAGGTGGTAGGCAAATGGTAAAACCAATGTTGGGCCTTGCGGGAGGAGTTTTATTCAAGGCGAACTGTCAAGGCGGTCCCATAAATCACCCAACGGTGTTAGGGACGCAAAATTCGGGAACATAATACCGATATGACGGAAACTAGGGCGGCAAGAGTGGAACAAAACACCAGGCATAAGGCCGAGCCTTCCACCCTTTACCAACTGTATAGATGCATTAATTAAATAAGAGATATTGTGATATCCCAACATAATCCTGTCCACCATGGAGCAATCTTCAACTTCACCTGCAACTAGCAACGCTATAAGAGGGGCTGAGAAAAGCGGTAACATAGCCAAGCAACGGTTTGCTAGGAAGGGTGAAAAGGTTAGAGGCTGACATGGCAATTTGGGAGGCTTGATAGAACAAGGGATAGGTAGCGCAGCATAGCGATAGAACGAAGCAACTAGCATAGCAATGATAGTAATGAGATCCAAGGTGACGGTCATCTTGCCTGAAATCCCGCAAGGAAGAAGAATGAGTCCGTGAAGAAGATGAAGCCACGAAGACAAACCAAGCATAGACGAACGAATCCTCACGATCGCAATGAAACGGGAACTATCGAGAAGAAGCACACAACATGGTAAACACACCACACATATACATGACATGATGCACAACCAAGCATGATGCATGACAAAACTAGATGAGGCTACTCATGGCAAGAGATGATTCAAACAAGAACAACACATCAAAGCAAGTTTAAATGAGGCCGGAGACAACATATAACAATCCGGTAAGTCCTCATATGCAAATTTAGAAATTGGTCTAGAACTGAATAAGCCTTATGTTCAAGTTGTTAAAAAGCAAGTTAAGATGCACTAGTATGACCTACATGAAATTCTAGTCAAGTTTCATATAAAGTTCATTTAATTCGGAGCTACGGCCTAGAAGATATGAGCAAAACAAGTTAAACATGGCATTGATGCAAAATGCATACAAACATCAAGCAAACACTCTCAAAACAAGGATGCAACATGATAATATGAAACTTCATGCAAAATCAAGCAAGTTTCATATAGAGCACACTCAAAACGGAGCAACGGTTCAACACATACACACTATACAAGTTTAAAGGACAAGCTGTCCAAAACAGCAACTAGGCATCTTGCAAGCACTAAAACGACAAGCTACATCATCCTAACAAGATAACAAAAGGCATGTACAGGAAGTACAGGTAAAGCATGACAAAAGATGAACACTGAGCTATCTCCAGAAAACACAATAACATGCTCAAAAGGACATGGCAAGATTGCAAATAATAACAGTTTCAGACTTGGCAGAAATAACATCAGGTTGCAATGTTTAGAGCTACCAAACATCATTTTACAGGAAGCTATCATGGCAAACAAAGGCATGGCATGCTATTACTAAAGACAAAGAACAAAACTCCCTTACTGAACTAATTCCAAAGATCAACAGAAAACATGGTAGCATCCATGCAAATATGGCAAATGATATGACAGATTCAGACATGGCAGGAACAACAATAAGTAGGCATGTTGGTGAGCTTGTAAAACTCACCACAGAGCAAAACATGGCATGACAAGGTGACCAACAGTAAGAAGACATGTTTATGAAGCTAAGCATGGCAAGAGCAAGTTAATAGGGTGCATGGATCACTAGCAAAGCTCATGGCAAAACTGGACTTAATGTTAACAGGCTGACAGCAACATTATTTAGCAAGTTGGAGAGCAAGATAATAACAAGCAACAACAGGCTATAAATGCAACCAGGGGCATGGATGGTATAGCATGACATGTATAACAAATCATACTTAGTGAACATATCCAGATTATGCATAGAATGACTTGTAGCAGCAGGTTTACATAGCATCATGATATAGCAGATTCAGCCTAGCAAAACAGTAACAGCAAGTACCCTACTTCACGAGCTCGATGCACTCACTACAAGACTCACAAAAATACATGGATTGCACCACTGTGAATATGGCATGATGTAGCACAAAACACATGTAGAGCTCATGCTCATAGGATGCACACACAAAATGCAATGAAAAAGACAAATCATCAAGTTCTGTTAACAGACAACAGTTAATATCATATAGCACTCTTGCAACGATGATTTAGGCATCAAGATGAACTCAAACAAGCATGGCACAATGGAATGAAATGATGAGCACATCCTGATGAACATTTTGACATATTGCACGCACAAGACGGAGTAGTATGCAAGAAGTTATGGCAAGAAGAACAGGGCACCAGAATATGCAAATTTACAAGACTTGGCCGTTTTTCCGAAAACAAAACAGGATGAGCGTGGCACACTAAATTACGCTCACGGCAGGGAATAGGCGGGCTGCGCACTGCTCACCTAGTGGGCTGGGCCCAGGGCGATGAAGATGGAGCAGGCCGAGCCTGAGGGAGCCGGCGCTGGGCTGGAGGGAGTTGGGCCGCGGTCGGGCCCATGTGGCCGACGCAGGTCAACGGCTCAAAGGAGCGAGCGGTTCGTGCTCCTCCTCGAAGCAGGACGATAACGGCGGCCTGGCGCGGCTCTGGCAAGGTCCAAGGGCGCGAGACGAGGACGGAGGAGGCCATGGGGCGGCGGTTCCGGCCGGATCCGGACGGATCTAGCCCCGGGGGTTCCGTTCCCGGCGATGGACGGAGCTGGCGAGGATCTGCAATGGCGGGGGCGCAGATGCATCAGAGGGGGAGAGAGATTGGGAGGAAGGAGAAGGAGGGAGCAGGGCGACACGACCTGGCGAGATCCAGGTCGGGCGGCGGCGGGTCCTGCTGGATCCGACGGAGCAGCGAGCTCCCGATCCAGAACGGGCGCGGGGAAGAGGCGTTGGGCGGCGGCAGAAGACTCGAGGCATGGGGTGCGGGCACGGCTCCGCTCGGTCCCTGGATCGGGCTCGGGCGGGCCTCATATGGGCTCCCAGGGCCGAGGTGGCTGGGGCACTGGAGGGGGCGCCTAGAGGCCGCAGATTGGAGGGGGAGCGGCGGCTTGGCGACATGGCTTGCTCAAATTGGCCACGTCCGGTGGCGCGGGTGGCGGCTGGCAGCGACAAGTGGCAGCAGGGAAGAGGTCCGGCGTGGATTCCGAGGAGGGGGAGGCTAGAGGTAGGTGGAGGGCTAGAGATGCCCAAAAATGGCAAGGGGGGGCTGCTATATATAGCAGTTTTGCTAGGATTTGGGTCTAGGGGTGGATTCAGAGCCTCCGATCGCGATCCGACGGATCCGATCGAGACGGGGGGGGGGGGGGGGTTATGTAGGCCTAGGTGTAATGTGTAGATGGGCTAGGCTATAAGGAGAGAAGAGGTGGCAGCCCGGCACGGGTTTTTGGAGACCGAAAACACCCGACGAAAACACCGACTATATTACGGTTATAAGTTTAATGGTTGGGCTATCAAATGAACTCCGAATGCGACGAAGCTTGACAGGCGGTCTACCTACACTATAAGAAGACCGCACGCCAACTATCATCCCATTTCGAGAACATTTTTATGCCACTTATAAAAATATATTTCAGAGGTGCCGCGGGCGCGTGCTAGTGTGGTCTGGACTCCGAACGGATAACAGAGAGAACTAGGGGAACCCAAAAGTATGCAAGTTTTAAAAAACATGCGGATGAAAAGTAGATGATGACATGGCAAAATGCAACACGCTAGCAAAAGACATGGCAACAACGGCGAATAACTGGAAAACACCTGGCGCATTGAATCCGGGGCATTACAAGGGAATTGGTCGACAATTTCCTGAATGCAGTCTGGAGTTGGCTCCAGATCTTCTTACAAAGGGGCGACCACACAAAGGTGCATGACATGAGTGATCGACCCTTTGTTGCACAGGTTTTGCAGCTGCAGACTGTTGATGGATTGGCAAGTTGTGGAAGTTGCATCGTGCCCCACAAGATGTAGCAGACCTGCTAGTGTTGGGATCTCAATGATGCGCGCGCGCCAGTCCACCTGCATCGGGTTGTGCTCTTCTAACCAATCCATGCCCAAAATGACGTCATATGTGCCCAGAGCTAGAACCTTCAGATCCGTGTAGAACTCGTGTCCCTGAGCATACCAAGCACATTGCGGGGCAATTTCCTTGCAAAGCAATTCCCCTCCGTCTGCCACGCGCACCCGGCTGGGCTTAGCCATCGGCTGAGTCCCTGAAAGCTTACTTGCCAAACTCTCGTTGATGAAAGAGTTGGAGCTGCCCAAATCGACCAACATGAGCACTTCGTGCCCCTGAAGCCATGCTCGAAGCTGAAACGCCCTGGCTGACACTCCTCATGTGACAGCAGAAACGAAAATGGCCATGGCAGTCTCTTGCAACCCCTCGTCCGAACTCACTTGGGTGTCGACGAAGCTCTCGATGCCGAACATGTCCAGCGGCTCCTCTACAACGTGCAACTGCATCGAGGTGGGACACACATGGTCGTGCCCCCACTTCTCGCCGCACTTGAAGCATAGGGCGCGGGCTCTTCGATACTCGCGCAGTGTCTTGAGCTTGGAGGCCTCCGCGCGTGCTGCGTCAGTGCCACGGTGATCTGTAGCGATCTTGGCTGGGGGATGACGCAATGGAGGAGCCGAAAGCGGCAGCGGCACGCGTGCGCGCTGCGACAGCTCCTGGGGCCGCCCTGGTGGGGTACGCGCGCCATCGGCCACTTCTTCCTAAAGCAGCGCCCGTGCACATGCCGTATCTAGATCGGGAGGGCGTTGCACTATTACCACCGCCCGTATGTCCGTCCGCAAGCCCTCGACAAAATGAGTCAAGAAATAGTAAGGATGCATAGTGTCTGAATATGAACTTAAGTGATTGATAATAACTTCAGATTTCTCAATATAATCTGCTACAGAAGTAGTTTGATGGATTGTGAAAAATTGCCGAATGAGCATCTGGTGCCTATCCCTACCAAAATGCGTACCCAACAGAGAGGTGAACGCGTCCGAATCAAACTCATTGATGCACTTCTGAATTGATTGAAGCCATATGGCCGCTGGCCCAGAGAAATTTAGGGCGGCCATGGGAACCTAGAAGGATTGAGTTATCCCAAACATGCTAAAGTACTGCTGACACAAAGTTTTCCATAGATTCGGATTTTCGCCCGAAAATTGGGGGAAAATGATGGACGGATGCGCCTGGCCCAAACCCATGAGCATCTAACTCGCATGAGTAAACGGCGACAGTAGGGAGGGGGAATTCAGCAAGGTGGTCTGACCTTTTGCCGGGGGCGGAGGCAACGTCTCCAGTGACGCCACCGGATGCCCCCATTGGAGAGTGAACGCGCCGTGGCCTTCAGGCCCTTTCTAGTTGCTCGATGCGCCTACTGAGGTGCCGATGTGGTCACCCAGCGGCTGCAACGTGGGTGCACGTTGGATCTCCTCCCCTTTAGGTGATGTAGGGGGCGCGGCTTGGAGAGCGGCCACCGCGTCGCTGAGATCCATGACGTGGCGCTCCAGATCTGGGCGCTAGCTGAGGAGATCATCGATTTTCATTGCGGTCGATTGCTGCGCCTTGGTGAGACCATCAATGGCGGCCTCGATCTTCGTCTCAAACCGGGTGAGGAAGGCGGAGACCCCGAGATCCATGGCGTCTCGAGCTTGGCGAGGACCGCGTGTCTCGATGAGATGCGCCAGGACAGGGCGGAGAGGAGTGGTGGCTGGTGTCTCTGATACCAGATGATAGGATAGTGGTATTCGATCTATGTGTTGCTCTCTGAAGTAGTAGCTGGTACAGATCGATTACAAGGAGCGGCGGTCGAATGGGGAAGAACAAGAAGAACTAGGGTTCGGGTAAAGGAAGGTAGTAGCCGCTGATTCGTTCCGTGATCCTCTAGATGCCGATGCCGTCTCGCTCGCCTCCTTTAGTAGTCGCGTGGTGCGGCTTCAGTTAGCCCATGTCGGCCCAATGCCGAGCGGGTTGGGCCTCCTAGCCCGTGTCGACCGCTAGGCAGGGGCGACGTGGCTGCTGCTGTCGCTGCTTGGTGGGTCCGGCCTATCAGGACCATTGACATACCGTGAGTCCGGTGACCGTATTGGACAACTCCAGCTTCAAGTCCGAGCCGCCGCAGGTCATCTTTCCCAAGTCAGGAGACGCTACCTCTTCTGTTCTCCGGTGAGCCGCCCCATCCGTCCGATCTCCCTCTAACGGCTTGGATTAAATCTATCCTTTTTTTCCGAATGGTCGTTCGCCGTTTAGACCTTACAGCGAAGAATTCCGAGCCTGTAGAAACCCGCCAGGTGGCAACTTCACAGCACCCGTGGCAGTTCTTCCAGAAATGCTGTTATGGCAGAATTGTTTTGGCAGATTTCATACCAAATTTTCGTTTAGGTATATCTATTGGGGAACATAGTAATTTCAAAAAAATTCCTACGCACACGCAAGATCATGGTGATGCATAGCAACGAAAGGGGAGAGTGTTGTCCATGTACCCTCGTAGATCGAAAGTGGAAGCATTAGAACAACACGGTTGATGTAGTCGTACGTCTTCACGGCCCGACCGATCAAGCACCGATACTACGGCACCTCCGATTTCTAGCACACGTTCAACTCGATGACGATCCCCAGACTCCGGTCCAGCAGAATGTCGGGGAAGAGTTCCGTCAGCACGACGGCGTGGTGACAATCTTGATGTTCTACCGTCACAGGGCTTCTCCTAAGCACCACTACAATATTATCGAGGACTATGGTGGAGGGGGCACCACACACGGCTAAGAGATCAAGAGATCAATTGTTGTGTCTTAGAGGTGCCCCCCTGACCCCGTATATAAAGGAGCAAGGGGGGGGGGGTGCGGCCGGCCAAGGGAGAGGGCGCGCCGGGAGGAGTCCTACTCCCACCGGGAGTAGGACTCCCCCCTTTCCTAGTTGGATTAGGACTTGTGAGGGGGAAGGAGTGGAGGAGAAGAAGGAAGGGGGGCGCTGCCCCCCTCTCCTTGTCCTATTCGGACTGGGGGAGGGGGTAGGGGCACGCGGCCCAGCCCTAGCCACCTCTCCTCTCTTCCACCTAGGCCCACTAAGGCCCATTATGTTCCCGGGGGGTTCCGGTAACCTCCCGATACTCCGGTAAAATCCCGATTTCACCTGGAACACTTCCAATATCCAAACATAGGCTTCCAATATATCAATCTTCATGTCTCAACCATTTCGAGACTCCTCGTCATGTCCGTAATCTCATCCAGGACTCCGAACAAACTTCGGTACATCAAAACTCATAAACTCATAATATAACTGTCATATTATGTAGACATGACCTATAACTGTTTCCGGTCAATAACCAATAGCGGAACCAGGATGCTCATATTGGCTCCTACATATTCTACGAAGATCTTTATCGGTCAAACCGCATAACAACATACGTTGTTCCCTTTGTCATCGATATGTTACTAGCCCGAGATTCGATCGTCGGTATCCAATACCTAGTTCAATCTCGTTACCGGCAAGTCTCTTTACTCGTTACGTAATGCATCATTCCATAAGTAACTCATTAGCTACATTGCTTGCAAGGCTTATAGTGATGTGCATTACCGAGAGGGCCTAGAGATACCTCTCCGACAATCGGAGTGAAAAAACCTAATCTCAAAATATGCCAACTCAACATGTACCTTTGGAGACACCTGTAGAGCTCCTTTATAATCACCCAGTTACGTTGTGACGTTTGGCAGCACACAAAGTGTTCGTCCGATAAACAGGAGTTGCATAATCTCATAGTTATAGGAACTTTGTATAAGTCATGAAGAAAGCAATAGCAACATACTAAACGATCAAGTGCTAAGCTAACGGAATGGGTCAAGTCAATGACATCATTCTCCTAATGATGTGATCCCGTTAATCAAATGACAACACATGTCTATGATTAGGAAACATAACCATCTTTGATTAATGAGCTAGTCAAGTAGAGGCATACTAGTGACATTAAGTTTGTCTATGTATTCACACATTTATCATGTTTCCGGTTAATACAATTATAGCATGAATAAAAAACATTTATCATGATATGAGGAAATAAATAATAACTTTATTATTGCCTCTAGGGCATATTTCCTTCAGTCTCCCACTTGCAATAGAGTCAATAATCTAGATTACACAGTAATGATTCTAACACCCATGGAGTCTTGGTGTTGATCATGTTTTGCTCGTGGAAGAGGCTTAGTCAACGGGTCTGCAACATTCAGATCCGTATGTATGTTGCAAATCTCTATGTCTCCCACCTGGACTTGGTCCCGGATGGAATTGAAGCGTCTCTTGATGTGCTTGGTCCTCTTGTGAAATCTGCATTCCTTTGCCAAGGCAATTGCACCAGTACTGTCACAAAAGATCTTCATTGGTCCCGATGCACTAGGTATGACACCTAGATCGGAAATGAACTCCTTCATCCCGACTCCTTCATTTGCTGCTTCCGAAGCAGCTATGTACTCCGCTTCACATGTAGATCCCGCCACGACACTTTGTTTAGAACTGCACCAACTGACAGCTCCACCGTTCAATATAAACATGTCAAAGCTTGCATCGACGTAACCATTTACGACTAGCTCTTTGTCACCTCCATAAACGAGAAACATATCCTTAGTCCCTTTCAGGTATTTCAGGATATTCTTGACCACTGTCCAGTGATCCACTCCTGGATTACTTTGGTACCTCCCTGCTAAACTTATTGCTAAGCATACATCAGGTCTGGTACACAACATTGTATACATGATAGAGCCTATGGCTGAAGCATAGGGAACATCTTTCATTTTCTCTCTATCTTCTGCTGTGGTCGGGCATTGAGTCTGACTCAAGTTCACACCTTGTAATACATGCAAGAACCCTTTCTTTGCCTGATCCATTTTGAACTTTTTCAGAACTTTATCAAGGTATGTGCTTTGTGAAAGTCCAATTAAGCGTCTTGATCTATCTCTATAGATCTTGATGCCCAATATGTAAGAAGCTTCACCGAGGTCTTTCATCGAAAAACTTTTATTCAAGTATCCCTTTATGTTATCCAGAAATTCTATATCATTTTCGATTAACAATACGTCATCTACATATAATATCAGAAAAGCTACAGAGCTCCCACTCACTTTCTTGTAAATACAGGATTCTCCAAAAGTCTGTATAAAACCATATGCTTTGATCACACTATCAAAGCGTTTATTCCAACTCCGAGATGCTTGCACCAGTCCATAAATGGATCGTTGGAGCTTGCACACTTAGTTAGCACCTTTTGGATCGACAAAACCTTCTGGCTGCATCATATACAACTCTTCTTCCAGAAATCCATTGAGGAATGCAGTTTTGACATCCATTTGCCAAATTTCATAATCATAAAATGTGGCAATTGCTAACATGATTCGGACAGACTTAAGCATCGCTATGGGTGAGAAAGTCTCATCGTAGTCAACCCCTTGAACTTGTCGAAAACCTTTCGCAACAAATCGAGCTTTGTAGACAGTTACATTACCATCAGCCTCAGTCTTCTTCTTGAAGATCCATTTATTCTCGATGGCTTTCCAATCATCGGGCAAGTCAACCAAAGTCTATACTTTGTTCTCATACATGGATCCCATCTCAGATTTCATGGCCTCAAGCCATTTTGCGGAATCTGGGCTCATCATCGCTTCCTCATAGTTCGTAGGTTCGCCATGGTCAAGTAACATGACTTCCAGAATAGGATTACCGTACCACTCTGGTGCGGATCTTACTCTGGTAGACCTATGAGGTTCGGTAGTAACTTGATCTGAAGTTTCATGATCAATATCATTAGCTTCCTCACTGATTGGTGTAGTTGTCACAGGAACCGGTTCTTGTGATGAACTACTTTCCAATAAGGGAGCAGGTACAGTTACCTCATCAAGTTCTACTTTCCTCCCACTCACTTCTTTCGAGAGAAACTCCTTCTCTAGAAAGGATCTGAATTTAGCAACAAAAATCTTGCCCTCAGATCTGTGATAGAAGGTGTACCCAATAGTCTCTTTTGGGTATCCTATGAAGACACATTTCTCCGACTTGGGTTCGAGCTTATCTGGTTGAAGTTTCTTCACATAAGCATCGCAGCCCCAAACTTTAAGAAACGGCAACTTTGGTTTCTTGCCAAACCACAGTTCATAAGGCGTCGTCTCAACAGATTTTGATGGTGCCCTATTTAACGTGAATGTGATCGTCACTAAAGCATAACCCGAAAATGATAGCAGTAAATCAGTAAGAGACATCATAGATCGCACCATATCTAGTAAAGTACGATTACGACGTTCGGACACACCATTTCATTGTGTGTTCCGAGTGGCGTGAGTTGCGAAACTATTCCACATTGCTTCAAATGTAAACCAAACTCGTAACTCAAATATTATCCTCCACGATCAGATCATAGAAATTTTATTTTCTTGTTACGATGATTTTCCACTTCACTCTGAAATTCTATGAACTTTTCAAATGTTTCAGACTTGTGTTTCATCAAGTAGATATACCCATATCTGCTCAAATCATCTGTGAAGGTGAGAAAATAACGATAGCCGCCGCGAGCCTCAATATTCATTGGACCACATACATTAGTATGTATGATTTCCAATAAATCAGTTGCTCGCTCCATAGTTCCGGAGAACGGCGTTTTAGTCATCTTGCCCATGAGGCACGGTTCACAAGTACCAAGTGATTCATAATCAAGTGATTCCAGAAGTCCATCAGTATGGAGTTTCTTCATGCGCTTTACACCAATATGACCCAAACGATAGTGCCACAAATAAGTTGCACTATCATTATCAACTCTGCATCTTTTGGTTTCAACATTATGAATATGTGTATCACTACTATCGAGATTCAATAAAAATAGACCACTCTTCAAGGGTGCATGACCATAAAAGATATTACTCATATAAATAGAACAACCATTATTCTCTGATTTAAATGAATAACCGTCTCGCATCAAACAAGATCCAGATATAATGTTCATGCTTAACGCTGGCACCAAATAACAATTATTTAGGTCTAAAACTAATCCCGATGGTAGATGTAGAGGTAGCGTGCCGACCGCGATCACATCGACTTTGGAACCATTTCCCACGCACATCGTCACCTCGTCCTTATCCAATCTTCACTTAATCCGCAGTCCTTGTTTTGAGTTGCAAATATTAGCAACAGAACCAGTATCAAATACCCAGGTGCTACTGTGAGCATTAGTAAGGTACACATCAATAACATGTATATCACATATACCTTTGTTCACTTTGCCATCCTTCTTATCCGCCAAATACTTGGGGCAGTTCCGCTTCCAGTGTCCAGTCTGCTTGCAGTAGAAGCACTCAGTCTCAGGCTTAGGTCCAGACTTGGGTTTCTTCTCTTGAGCAGCAACTTGCTTGCTGTTCTTCTTGAAGTTCCCGTTCTTCTTCCCTTTGCCCTTTTTCTTGAAACTGGTGGTCTTATTGACCATCAACACTTGATGCTCCTTCTTGATTTCTACATCCGCAGCTTTTAGCATTGCGAAGAGCTCGAGAATAGTCTTGTCCATCCCTTGCATATTATAGTTCATCATGAAGCTCTTGTAGCTTGGTGGCAGTGATTGAAGAATTCTGCCAATGACACTATCATCAGGAAGATTAACTCCCAGTTGAATCAAGTGATTATTATACCCAGACATTTTGAGTATATGTTCACTTACAGAACTATTCTCCTCCATCTTACAGCTATAGAACTTATTGGAGACTTCATATCTCTCAATCTGGGCATTTGCTTGAAATATTAACTTCAACTCCTAGAACATCTCATATGCTCCATGACGTTCAAAACGTTGTTGAAGACCCGGTTCCAAGCCATAAAGCATGGCACACTGAACTATCGAGTAGTCATCAGGTTTGCTCTGCCAGACGTTCTTAACGTCGTCAGTTGCATCTGCAGCAGGCCTGGCACCCAGCGGTGCTTCCAGGACATAATGAGGATAATCCTCAGGTTACGGACCCAGTCCTTGTAATTGCTACCATCATCTTTCAACTTAGCTTTCTCAAGGAACGCATTAAAATTTAACGGAACAACAACACGAGCCATCTATCTACAACAAACATAGAAAAGCAAAATACTCTCAGGTAATAAGTTCATGATAAATTTATGTTCAAATTATCATATTACTTAAGAACTCCCACTTAGACAGACATCTCTCTAGTCATCTAGTGATCACGTGATCCAAATCAACTAAACCATGTCCGATCATCACGTGAGATGGAGTAGTTTCAATGGTGAACATCACTATGTTGATCATATCTACTATATGATTCATGTTTGACCTTTCGGTCTCCGTGTTCCGAGGCCATATCCGTATATGCTAGGCTCGTCAAGTTTAACCTGAGTATTCTGCATGTGCAACTGTTTTGCACCCGTTGTATTTGAATGTAGATCCTATCACACCCGATCATCATGTGGTGTCTCAGCATGAAGAACTTTCACAACGGTGCATACTCAGGGAGAACACTTCTTGATAATTTAGTGAGAGATCATCTTAAAATGCTACCGTCAATCAAAGCAAGAAAAGATGCATAAAGGATAAACATCACATGCAATCAATATAAGTGATATGATATGGCCATCATCATCTTGTGCTTGTGATCTCCATCTCCGAAGCACCGTCGTGATCACCATCGTCATCGGCGCGACACCTTGATCTCCATCGTAGCATCGTTGTCATTACGCCATCTATTGCTTCTACAACTATCGCTACCGCTTAGTGATAAAGTAAAGCAATTACAGGGCGTTTGCATTTCATACAATAAAGCGACAACCATATGGCTCCTACCAGTTGCCGATAACTCGGTTACAAAACATGATCATCTCATAAAATAAAATATAGCATCAAGTCTTGACCATATCACATCACAACATGCCCTGCAAAAACAAGTTAGACGTCCTCTACTTTGTTGTTGCAAATTTTACATGGCTGCTACGGGCTTAGCAAGAACCGTTCTTACCTACGCATCAAAACCACAATGATAGTTTGTCAAGTTGGTGCTGTTTCAACCTTCATAAGGACCGGGTGTAGCCACACTCGGTTCAACTAAAGTGAGAGAGACAGACACCCACCGGTCACCTTTAAGAAACGAGTGCTCGTAGTGGTGAAACCAGTATCGCGTAAGTGTACGCGTAATGTCGGTCCGGGCCGCTTCATCTCACAATGCCGCTGAACCAAAGTATGACATGCTGGTAAGCAGTATGACTTATATCACCCACAACTCACTTGTGTTCTAATCGTGCATATGACATCTACGCATAAAACCAGGCTCGGATGCCACTGTTGGGGAACGTAGTAATTTCAAAAAAATTCCTAAGCACACGCAAGATCATGGTGATGCATAGAAACGAGAGGGGAGAGTGTTGTCCATGTACCCTCATAGACCGAAAGCAGAAGCGTTAGAACAATGTGGTTGATGTAGTCGTACGTCTTCACGGCCCGATCGATCAAGCACCAAAACTATGGCACCTCCGAGTTCTAGCACACGTTCAACTCGACGACGATCCCCGGACTCGCACACGGCTAAGAGATCAAGAGATCAATTGTTGTGTCTTAGAGGTGCCCCCTGCCCCCGTATATAAAGGAGCAAGGGGGGTGCGGCCGGCCAAGGGAGAGGGCGCGCCGGGAGGAGTCCTACTCCCACCGGGAGTAGGACTCCCCCCCTTCCTAGTTGGATTAGGACTTGGGGAGGGGGAAGGAGTGGAGGAGAAGAAGGAAGGGGGGCGCTGCCCCCCTCTCCTTGTCCTATTTGGACTGGGGGGGAGGGGCGTGCGGCCCAGCCCTAGCTGCCTCTCCTCTCTTCCACCTAGGGCCACTAAGGCCCATTATGTTCCCGGGGGGTTCCGTTAACCTCCCGGTAGTTCGGTAAAATCCCGATTTCACCCAGAACACTTCGAATATCCAAACATAGGCTTCCAATATATCAATCTTCATGTCTCCACCATTTCGAGACTCCTCGTCATGTCTGTAATCTCATCCGGGACTCCGAACAAACTTTGATACATCAAAACTCATAAACTCATAATATAACTGTCATCGAAACCTTAAGCGTGCAGACCCTACAGGTTCGAGAACTATGTAGACATGAGCTAGAACTGTTTCTGGTCAATAACCAATAGTGGAACCTGGATGCTCATATTGGCTCCTACATATTCTATGAAGATCTTTATCGCTCAAACCGCATGACAACATATGTTGTTGAAAGTGCTAGTTATCGACTAGAAGGGGGGTGAATAGGCGATTTTTATCAAAGTCTTCAAAACATGGTAGTTTTGAAGACAAACAATAGAAATGACCTAATTGATATGCAGCGGAAGATAAACTACAACAAGCAAGCCATAGTCAAGTATGCAATAGTGTTAACGTACGAAGACTAATAGCAGCTAGGTAGTAGGATCAGGATGGAAGATAGTACGAAGCCAATCAACAATAGTAGTCAAGCAATGAAGTCAATGAGATAAGATAGATAAGCAATGACTTCACGAAGACAGACTCAAAGTAAAGGAGGGAAGAGATAGAACCAGTCACTTGTCGAAGACACAAGATTTGTTGGACCAGTTCCAGTTGCTGTGACAACTGTACATCTGGTTAGGGAGGCTGAGATTCAACTCAGAAGACCGTGTCTTCACCTTATTCCCCTTGAGCTAAGAACACCTAGTCCTCGCCCAATCACTCTGGTAAGTCTTCAAGGTAGACTTCCGAACCTTCACAGACTTCGTTCACCCGGCAATCCACAATGACTCTTGTATGCTCAGAACGCGACGCCTAACCGGCTGGAGGATACACAGTCCTCAAGTGTAATAAGTCTTCAGGTCACACAGACAGAAATACTTCAGTGATGCCTAACACTCTTTGGATCTAGGTGTTTGGGCTTTGTCCTTGCAAGGATTTCTCTCTCAAAGGCTTCGAGGTGGGTTGCTCTCAAAACGACATAAGTCGTAAACTAACTCTGAGCAGCCACCAATTTATTGTGTAAGGGGTGGGATATTTATAGCCACAAGGCAACCCGGCCTGATATGTCTGAAATGACCCTGGGTCACTAAGGAACTGACACGTGTTCCAACAGTCAGATTTCAAACACACACGACAACTTTACTTGGGCTACAAGCAAAGCTGACTCATCCAGCTCTGGATAAGATTTGCTCTCATTGTCTTCGCTCGAAGACATAGGATTTGGGTTGAGCATCACTTCAGTCACTCTGACTTAGTTCACTTGGACCCCACTTAACAGTACGGTGGTTCCTATGACTCAACACAGAAGAAAAGGAAACAACGAAACAACTCAGTCTTCGCGCTCCATAATCTTCACTCAATGTCTTCTCATGTCATAGACTTCAGTGTGAATATCTTCACACACCACCAATGTCTTCAATGTCTTCATACATTTTTAGGGCTCATCTCCGGTAGGTAAACCGAATCAATGAGGGACACTACCTGCGTTATCCTACAATTCTCACAAACACATTAGTCCCTCAACCAACTTTGTCGTCAATACTCCAAAACCAACTAGGGGTGGCACTAGATGCACTTACAATCTCCCCCTTTTTGGTGATTGATGACAAACTGGTTGAAGTTTTCAACAGGAAAGAAGTATGTGAAATTGTAAAGGATAGGGTATTATCTTCATAAGAGGCAAGGGCTCCCCCTGAAGATGTGCATATAAATAATTTGCTTTTGGAATGCAAATGCACATGGCAGGTTGTACTTGTGGAGATCCTCTTCAACTTATGAAGATAATTCATCATGCATGAAATGATATAGCTAAGAGAATGACATGCATAATGAAAAATGGACGTCTGCAGAATAATCTAAGTGCGGAAGTTATCATCGCACGTGGAAATGCAAATAAGTAGCAGACGACCATCAAGTTTAAGTGTTACAACTCAAAGAACGAAGTGTATCAAAAAGCAAGAGTTGTAAGCACTAGGCAAAAATATAAAGCAACCGCCCTTATGAACCCGCTTGAAGACTATCAAACTCATACGCTTCTCCCCCTTTTGTCAGTAATGACAAAAAAGGTTTGAAGACATAGAGCATGTACTCGTCCTCATGAGGAGTAGTTGAAGCAGTAGGGTTGTCATTGTCATTTGGTGGTGCAGACGAACTTGGTGCAGTGTCGATGCATGCAGAAGTAGGGGGCGGTGAAGTAGCATCGTCTTCATCATCGATCACATTGGCATTGACAGTTGCCGCAGAGGAAGAATAATCAAAGTCTTCAAGAGATGGAGTTCTTCGTAGGACAACATTCCGTGGAGGAGCGGAGTCAAACTTGAATCTTTCCGAGAAGCCATCGTCTTGAAGATCAGCTTCAGCACTGAGTAGGGTCAAACTCTTCCATGAACGCCGACAAGTTTCGTGAGTGACAAATGCATTCTTAGTGGCAAGGTTTTGAATGCGATTTACGTCCACCAAGAGGCTTTGCATCTGATGCTTCAGCCAAAAATGATGCTTATCTTGCTTCTGATGTAGGGCCACAAGAAGTTCTCGGTCATTTAGGACCCGAGAGCGCTCCCGAGGCCTTTGAGCAATGGTACTCTCAGTAGCTTCAGTTGGTGCACGATGAGGCAGACGAGTATTCCCAGCCATTGGATAGACACGCGAGATAGCTTGCACTCCTTCCATAGGCCGAGTGAAGCTTTGATGTTCAGCATTCTAAAGACAAAGAGGCTTCTTGGCAGGTTCAGGGTATATGGCTTCAACTGACATATCAACCTCTGGTAGGAAGATCACCTGATTGCGAGCAGATGGTTGATAGTTGACAACAGAGTGTTGCTTGATGAGGCGCATGACCCATGGAGCATAGAATTTCAGTCCGAAGAGGTCAGATCCAGATGCAGCCAGTTGCCTGATGAAGAAATCTTGCACATTGAAGCTGATGCCATTGAGGATGTAAAAGACCAATGTCTTCATGGCTCCTTCAAGTTTTGCAGCTGATGAATGTCCTTTGATAGGCCATAGAGTCCGCCTGATGATGTGATATATGGTGCGTGGCAGATACTCAAGGTCATCAACAAAGAACTCCTTTGGATATTCAGCATCACGTGGCAAAGGCTTCATCATGCTCAACATCTGGCTCATATTAGGTTCAGGCTTATGGAAGATGCTTTCCAGTGCATTGCGGTGTTTTTGACAACCAGGTTCATATAGATCTCTGGGAGTGGATAGGCCTATAAGCTCAATGATGTCAAGAGCTTTGGCTTCATGATGAACATTTCCTGTCATCCACTCGAGAACCCATGTCTTCGTATCTCTGTTATAACCGCGAATGTGGAGTGTAGCATAGAATTGAAGCAATAGCTCTTCATTCCAATGTTCTTTGTCCGTGACAAAGCTGAGTAGACCAGCATCATGAAAGCAGTCAAGTGCTTCTTCTAAGCACAGCAGTCCAGCAATGGCTTCAGTGTCGAGGCACATATGAGGGAAGATGCGCCCTTGATCATACAGAACACAGGAGTAATAGCTTCGCTGCTGATGACTCTAGAACCGATCTGATGATATTCTTGGCTTCGTGTAGGGGTTCTTTGAGCTGTCAAAGAATGTGTTGTGGCTCTTGAAGCCATTTGCATTGAAAGACCCAACAGATGTGGCAGTACCAGGAAACCTTGGCAGTCTTGGCTTTGGCTTCTGGACCTGAGGCCTATGCTCAATGTGATAGTCAAATTGAGGACCAGAGACAGTAGGCAGAGGGACCAGAACAGGCCATCTTACTGTGACTAGCTCGCCATGGTGTTATGCTTGCTCGATTGTATAGGGCCTTTGTGGCGGAACAGGAGCAGTGGCAGCAGCTGAGGCTTCAGGCTGCACAACAGGTGCTTCAGGAGCAGTTGCCTCATTGGTTTCAGGCACACTGGTTGGTTCAAGCTCCACATTAGCTTTAGTCATGACAACGTCACGAGCTTCACTTGCGTTGGTAGTGGCAGCTTCAGGATTTTCAACCTCCACTTGCTGAGCTGGAGGGTCAGGCACAGACACGTTCACTTCATGAACAGTTTCTTCAGGAATGGGGGGAGTATGGACACATTCTTCTTGACGTTCTTCATCGGCTGATGCAACCGGATTGTCTTCAGCAGCTGGGGCTTCAGACTCAGAGACATTCACAGCAGGAGTGGCTTCTGAAAACACTTGACGTGCAATAGGTTGATGGTGCACTTCTCCTTCTGGAACGCTCGGAAGAGGAGCTTGAGGCCTTGGTCCTTTGCGAAGCCTTTGTAGTACAGGCGACGCCTTTGGAGATGGAGTGGGCAGGTCCTCATCCTCTTCAACTTGCACGGATGGTGTGGTTTGTTGTTGTTGGGGAGTGCTGGGGGAGTCTTGTTCTTGTGGGCGATCAGCCCATGAAGCATCCTGAGCAATTTGTGTCAGAGGACGACCAATGCTGATGATTTCGCTGTTCGTACGAACATGCGATGATACCACATTATATTCAATTTGAGGAAGAACTTCATCATCTTCAACATTGTCATCTTGACCAATGTCTTCAACAGTGGTGGGTTCAGCTGCTGGAACCTCTTCAGCTTCAGGAGCCTCTGTGGAAGCAGGCTCATGAACAGTCATGCGAAGTTCTTGGGATGCAGATGTAGGACGAACCACTGAGATGGGTTCAACAACAAGGGGCTTTGTGGGAGCAGCCCGACTTTTCTTGATCTTGCGCTTCTTCTTGGAGGGAGCAACTTCAGAGGCTTCTGAGGTTTTCCATTTTCTGGCTTCAGCCTCTGCAGCCCTCGTCTTCTTCTGTTCCGAAGCAGTTGATGTGACTCTTGGCTTCGAGCCAGTCATGCTGCTTGGGAAGACAATGCGAGGTTCATCTGGCCTTGAAGGTGCAGATTGGACAGTCAATTTCTACTTCTTTGCAGCCATCCTGGGGTCGATGCCAGGACGACCAAGAGCCTTGCTCTTCTCAGCCTCATTGTAGGCAAGCACACACTTGTTAGCTAGACTCTTCATACGCTCTCTGGAGCCTCGAGCTTCTTCACGCTTCTTGTGAAAGGCTTCTTTGAGCTTGTGCAACATTATCTTGAAGTTCTTGACATCTTGCACGTTGAGCGTGGCCACATGCTTCTTGAACTGAGCCTTTTCATAGTCAATCTTGTGCTTCAGTTCGACGATGCACTGAGCAATAGCTAGCTCAGAAGCAATGGCGCCATTGAAGGCGATGCTGAGGCCGATTGGAAGTTGCAGATCATCGAAGCTGAGGTTTGGTGTGTCAAACCATTCATCAATGAAGTTATGAATGATTGCCACGTCAAAGAGAGGCAAGTTGTTGAAGATCTCTGCTTCTTCCTTGCTCTTGATCAGTTGCTCAAGAGCATCATCTGCAAGTTCGTCATCGCTGGACAGATCAATGGGCTCTTCACGCAGAATAGCAACTGGAGTCAAAGCCTGATCAGTACTCTTGACGATTTTCTTTTTCTTCTCCGTCTTCTTGGAGATGCGTGAAAGATCTTCAGAATGCACACTGACTTCAGGAGGTGCAGTGGCCAGTGGCTTCACACTAGAAGCTTTTGGAGGTGCAGTGGCCAGTGGCTTCACACTAGAAGCTTTTGGAGGTGTAGCTGATGATGAAGCCTTAATCTTCTTTGGCTTCTGCCGCCTTGGAGGAGGAGCTGGGGCTTCATCAGAATCAGCATCATTGTCAGAATGATCCACTTTGGCACCTTGCACCAAGATGTAGGAGATGAGGCCTTCAAGGTTTGCAAAGGGGCCAATTCTATTTTCTTCAGCTTCACGTGTGCCATCATCACGGGGAGCAGAGGGACCAGGATTGAAGCCTAATCCCCATGACTTCTTGTTTTCCTTTGCTAAAGCCTTAGCATACTGAAAATTGCGCTTGAAGAGATTGTCGTGACGACACCAGAGCAATGATGATGGGTCGGCTTCTTCAGGCTGTGGTCCACGGACCATGCAAGGATAGAATTCTTGCGCAATGGCTTCAGCTTTGTTCTTGGGAGGAAGGCCTCGATAGAGAATATCACCCCAAGGGCTCTTGATAGCATTTTTCTCTGCGTACTCCTGGGTCACGAACTTGTACTTGAACCACTGTTCAGCCCAATAGCGTCGAATCCATTGGATTCGAGTCTTGCGCTGATTGTAATCCTCTTCAGGATCTATTTTGTAGATTTCAGCAAGATCATCAAGCAGATCCTTTGAAGTTCCCCCACGACGCTATCTGCCACCCTTCCTTACTAATTTCTCTGCAGCCATGAACTTCAAACTGAACGGTTTCAATATGTTCAAAGGCTTCAAAGGCTTTCTCTTGCTGGTCAGACAGGAACTGGCTTCAGGAGAATCAATGTGTTGCTGTAAGAATTCTGCAAACGAATGTAGACTATGAGAACCTAGGGATTCTCCCACGGACATGTACCTGTGACGGCATTAGAGATGCGAGGGAAGGGGAAGAGGTCATATGCATTCTCAGAAGATTTTGAAGATAAATCAGTTTGAAGACATTGACCTCTTGTTGCGAAGACATTCACTTATATGTTGAGAGTCGGTTCCAGATTTATACGAATCCGTGAATAAGTACAAGTGAGGAATCTAACTAGATGTGAAGCTTAAGTGAATATACTAGGCAGTATGAGATGCAGACAGAGTAGATCTAACTTTGTATGGATAGAAACCAATTTTGATAAATTGGATGAATCATTGAGGATCAAAAAGCTGGTAAAAATAGAGTTATATTTACCACACGAAGAACTGCTAGATGGGAAGTATTTGGAGACCGAGAAGTTCAGTCCACCGTGCCCTAACTTGGCGACGGAGGACACCTACGGAAGTGGCGGAGAGGACGATGCCCGCGGCCGGCGTGAGGACGGCGTCGGAGAAGTCGCGGCAGCTAAGCGCTTCATCGCCGGCGTTGTCGAGAGCTAGCGGCGGCGCTAGGGTTTTGACGAGGTGGAGAGGTGGAAGAAGGTTTTCTTGACCGCAGGGGACACATATTTATAAGTAGGTGTGCGACACATCGCAATTACGCAGGTGCCCCTGTCTGTTCACATCCATGGGACACGTGGCAAGCATGCAACATATTTAGAGTTGTCCCACGTTCCCATGCCCACCAAGTTTGTCGGATGGTTGTTCCGGCTTCTCCGGATATCGACAATAAAGATGAATCATTTAAATAGGACTTGATGTTTGTCTCTATGTCTTCTGCTGATAGGAATGCAGAGAAGACATTCGACAGTTTCAACAGAATGCATATGATTTGGACAGATAGAGTTTGAGATAGTAAGCATAGAGAGATTAGGGTCCGATCACATTCACTTAGTTCAAAAGATTCAACAGTGAAGACATAGCTATAAGTGAATGCTGTAGAGGACAAAATACTAGCATATATATATATATATATATATATATATATATATATATATATGAGAAAGCAATCAACTCAACATAGTGAAGTAAATCATGAAGATAAGTTGAAAGTTGAAGACAAATCAATATGCGAAGATATTCAACAATAATGCCATGAGTGAAACACTTCAAACCAAGAAATTTTGGTGGTGGCGTTACCCACCGTATAGGAAGTATTAGACCCAGACACGGCGCACAATTATCGTGGCGCTCCGAAGTCAAATTCCATGTTAATGTATTCACACTCAGAATGTAAGTCTTCATTGATTGAAGATATACTTTACTTCGTGTGTTGCACATCTAAGTCATCAACATGCATAAGTGTTAGGATGTGTGCCTGATCACAGGACATTTGAGGATTCCAAGATATTTAGCTCACACCGTAACTTGCAAAACCTTTTCTCATCCAAGGGCTTTGTGAAGATATCTGCCAGTTGCTCTTCAGTGTTGACGTGAATGATGTCAATATCCTTCTTCATGACATGATCTCTGAGAAAATGATGACGAATTTCAATGTGCTTTGTCTTCGAGTGCTGAACTGGATTGTTGGCAATCTTGATGGCGCTTTCGTTGTCGCAGAAGAGAGGGACTTGCTTCAGATCGATGCCATAGTCCTTGAGAGTTTGCTTCATCCACAGAAGCTGAGCACAACAAGATCCAGCAGCAATGTATTCAGATTCAGCAGTTGAGAGTGATACACAGTTCTGCTTCTTTGAAGACCAACAGACAAGTGATCGTCCCAGAAAGTGACATGTTCCTGATGTTGACTTGCGATCCACCTTGTCACCAGCATAATCAGCATCCGAGAATCCAACCAGATCAAACCTTGAGCCCTTTGGATACCATAATCCGAGTGTTGGGGTGTAAGCCAAATATCTAAGAATTCGCTTCACAGCTAAGTGATGCGATTCCTTTGGTGCCGCTTGGAATCGAGCACACATGCAAACACTAAGCATAATATCTGGCCTAGATGCACATAGGTAAAGTAAAGAACCAATCATGGAGCGGTATACCTTTTGATCGAACTCTTTACCATTGTCGTCGGGACCAAGATGATGTTTGGCTGGCATTGGCGTCGTGTAACCTTTGCAATCTTGCATGCCGAACTTCTTCAGGCAGTCTTTGAGATATTTTTCTTGAGATATGAAGATGCCATTTCTTTGCTGACGAATTTGAAGACCAAGGAAGAACTTCAGCTCACCCATCATGGACATCTGATATTGCTCTTGCATCATGTATCCAAACTCATCACTATACTTCTGGTTGGTGCAGCCGAAGATTATGTCATCCACATATATTTGGCACACAAACAGTTCACCATCATATGTCTTCGTGAAGAGTGTGGGATCTAGGGATCCTGGTTTGAAGCCTTTGCTCTTCAGGAAGTCTTTGATTGTATCATACCAAGCGCGAGGAGCTTGTTTGAGGCCATACAGTGCTTTGTTGAGTTTGTACACCATATCAGGATGTTTTGGATCTTCAAAGCCAGGTGGTTGAGCAACATACACTTCTTCTTCAATCTTGCCATTGAGGAAAGCACTTTTCACATCCATTTGATATAGCAGGATGTTGTGGTGATTAGCATAGGCTAGCAGTATGCGAATAGCTTCAAGCCTAGCCATAGGAGAAAATGTTTCATCGAAGTCAATTTCTTCAACTTGACTATATCCTTGTGCCACAAGACGTGCTTTGTTTCTGATGACTTGACCATGCTCATCTTGTTTGTTCCGATATATCCATTTGTGCCAATAATGTTATGCTTGCGAGGGTCAGGGCGCTTGACAAGTTCCCAAACATTATTCAGCTTGAACTGTTGAAGTTCTTCTTGCATGGCTTGAATCCATTCAGGTTCCATAAAGGCTTCAGCAACTTTCTTGGGTTCAGATATTGATACAAATAAAAAATGCCCACAGAAATTTGCTAACTGTGTTGCTCTTGATCGAGTAAGCGGACCAGGTGCGTTGATGCTATCAATTATCTTCTCAATTTGTACTTCATTTGCAACACGAGGATGAACTGGACGAAGACCTTGCTCATGCTGATCATTGTCATCATTGGAAGGATTGTCTTCGGTCTGAGCATTGTCTTCAGGTTGGTTTGGTGCAGAAATGATAAGTTCCTCTTCAGGCTGTGCTTCAGAGGGCATGATTTCACCAGTTCCCATCAGCTTGATAGATTCACTGGAAGGAGCTTCATCTAGTGTCCTTGGCAGGAGCTCTCGTTGTGAACCATTGGTTTCATCAAATCGCACATCCACTGTTTCAACAATTTTGTAGTGGAAGAGGTTGAAGACTCTGTAAGAGTGCGAATCCTTTCCATAGCCGAGCATGAAGCCTTCGTGAGCTTTGGGTTCAAATTTTGACTTGTGATGGGGATCCTTGATCCAGCGCCTAGCACCAAAGACTCTGAAGTAGCTGACATTTGGCTTCTTGTTGGTAAGGAGCTCATAGGATGTTTTGCCCAGAAGCTTGTGGATGTAGACACGGTTGATGATGTGACATGCAGTATCAATAGCTTCAGGCCAGAACTTTCTTTGTGTCTTGTACTCGTCGAGCATTGTTCGAGCCATCTCAATGAGGGTTCTGTTCTTGCGCTCAACAATGCCATTTTGCTGAGGTGTGTATGGAGCAGAAAATTCATGAGTGATTCCCATTGTATCCAGATAAAGATCAAGGCCCGGTGTTCTTGAATTCAGTGCCGTTATCACTTCTGATATGCTTGATCTTGACGCCATAATTGTTCATTGCTCGATTGGCGAATCGTCTGAAGACATCTTGTACTTCAGTCTTGTAGAGAATTATGTGCACCCATGTATATCTTGAGTAGTCATCAACAATGACGAAGCCATAGAGACACGCCGTTGTTGTGAGGGTGGAGTAGTGAGTAGGACCAAATAAGTCCATGTGCAACAGCTCAAAGGGTTGAGATGTCGTCATGATTGTCTTCGAGGGGTGCTTGGCCCTCGTCATCTTCCCAGCTTCGCAAGCACCACACAAATGATCTTTCTTGAACTTGACACCTTCGATGCCTATGACATGCTTCTTCTTGACGAGAGTGTGTAAGTTCCTCATGCCAGCATGCCCCAGCCTTCGATGCCAGAGCCAGCATTCTGAAGCTTTTGCAAGAAGACATACGGCAAGCTGTGGACCTGCTGAGAAATCTACCATGTATAGATCACCTTTCCTATACCCTTCAAAGACTAGAGACTTGTCAGATTCCATTAGTACAAGGCAACGATATTTTCCAAATATCACAATCATGTTTAAGTCACAAAGCATTGAGACAGACATTAAGTTGAATCCAAGGGATTCAACAAGCATCACTTTATCCATGTGTTGATCCTTTGAGATTGCAACTCTACCTAGACCCAATACCTTGCCTTTACCAGTGTCAGCAAATGTGATTTGACTCTTGTCGGATGGACGTAAGGTTGAGTCCATGAGAAGACTTCGATCACCAGTCATATGATTAGTGCATCCGCTGTCCATAATCCATTCTGAAGCACGAGGTGTCATACCCTACAGTGCAGTTAGGAGGATAGGCTTCACAAGGTATGTTGTGAAGCATAAGCAGTTGATGCACACTTGGATTATCACAGCATAGATGAAAGTTAGCACACAGTATGACAGGTAAGCGATTCATATGTGGAATACATAGTAAGTCATTTTATCATGCGTCCCTTTGTGTTTTAGGTCCCCAGCAATTATATCGGACGCCTTTGATTGCTGGCTGGAGACCATGTTCTGCAAAAGAGAGTTAGTTCTTCTTCACCACCCACATCTTTAGGGGTGGCTTAGAAGCAATGAGTCTAAGTGCAGCATCTGAGAATTTCGACTTTGGAGCCCTAGCAAATAGCCTTGCAGGAGATGAATGATACTCATATGAATAAGCAGAAAAGTTCTTAGTACTATGAACATAGCGGTTTGAAGACATGCGCTCATATTCATAAGTTTGAGTACGATTTCCCTGCAAAACATTGGCGTTAGGGTGACTCTGGTGAGTCCTGTTTCCGTATGAAGCCGTTGGACCATGTGACGCCTTTGGTCTGGGGTTTGTCTTCTTCCCTGGTGGTGTCATGACAACATTCACAGGAAGATTTTCAAGACAGCTTTTGGGAACCCAGATCTTCTTCATTGGCGGTCCATTCCTGCAGTTAGTACCAATATACCTGGCAAACACTTCACCATTCTGATTTTTGAACAGTTTATAGTTTGCATCAAAGGATTCATCAATGATAATAGGATTAGCACAGGTAAAGCCAGATAAAGTGGATGGATCCACTGAAGGTTCCTTTGCAGCAACCCATGTGGTTTTGGGATACTGCTCAGGCTTCCAGTAGGAACCATCAGCATTCATTTTCCTCTCGAACCCAACACCCTCTTTCCTAGGGTTTCGGTTCAGAATCTGCTTTTTGAGGACATCGCAAAGTGTCTGATGCCCTTTCAGACTTTTGTACATCCCTGTTTCAAGCAATGTCTTCAACCTAGCATTTTCATCAACAATAGCAGTGGTATCCTCAGAAGAGGGGTTAGTTACCACATCAGTAGTTGAAGACAGAGCAACAGTAGCAGCAGTGGAACATTCAGCAACAGAGGCAGCGTTATCACGCTCAATGCATTTTAAGCATGGTGGTTCAAATCCATCCTGAGCGGGACTGATATGTTGAGCGCGAAATGACTCATTCTCTTTTTGAAGATCTTCATGAGTCGCTTTCAATTTCTCAAGCTCTTGCTTCCTTTGAAGATAATCATAGGAGAGCTTTTCATAAGTGGTTGAGAGCGTCTCATGAAGACTTTCAAGTTCTTGATACTTAGCATGAAGATTTTTTATGTCTTCAACTAAGGACTGTGAACGTGTCATTTCCGCGTCCAACAGGTCATCGCTTTTGTCTAACAGTTTTTGAGTATGTTCCATAGCCCTTTGTTGTTCAGTAGCAATTTTAGCAAGTGTTTTGTAGCTGGGTTTAGATTCACAATCAGAGTCATCTTCACTTGATGTTTGAAAGTAAGCATCGCGTGATTTTACCTTGGCACCGCGTGCCATGAAGCAGTAGGTGGGAGCAGGATCGTCCTTGTCATCATCAGCGTTGGTGTGGGAGTCATTGTCTTCAGTGTTGAAGATGGACTTGGCAACGTAGGCTGTGGCTAGAGCCAGACTTGCAACGCCAGAGTCGGACTCAGCTTCAGATTCCACCTCTGCCTCCTCAGAAGCAGACTCCTCCTCTGAATCCATTTCCTTGCCAACAAAAGCACGAGCCTTGCCAGATGAGCTCTTCTTATGAGATGAAGACTTTGATGTGGACTTGGAAGAAGACTTTGATGATTTCTTCTTCTTCTTGTCATCAGAGTCATATTCCTTGCTCTTCTTCTTCTTCTTCTCGTTGTCCCACTGAGGACACTCAGAGATGTAGTGCCCAGGCTTCTTACACTTGTGACATGTTCTCTTCTTGTTGTCTTGAGTGGAAGCTTCATCATTTCTTGAACTGGATCGTGAAGACTTTCTGAAGCCCTTCTTCTTGGTGAATTTCTGGAACTTCTTCACAAGCATAGCAAGCTCCCTTCCAATGTCTTCAGGATCATCAGAACCGCAGTCAGATTCTTCTTCTTCAGATGAGGAAACAACTTTTGCCTTCAAAGCACGAGTTCGGCCATAGTTGGGGCCATAGATATCTCTTTTCTCAGAAAGCTGGAACTCATGTGTGTTGAGCCTCTCAAGTATATCAGACGGATCGAGAGTCTTGAAGTCAGGACGTTCTTGTATCATGAGGGCAAGGGTGTCAAAGGAGCTGTCAAGAGATCTCAGCAGCGTCTTGACGATTTCATGCTTGGTGATCTCAGTGGCGCCGAGAGCCTGAAGCTCATTTGTGATGTCGGTGAGGCGATCAAACGTGAGCTGGACATTTTCATTGTCGTTTCTCTTGAAGCGGTTGAAGAGATTGCGAAGAACACTGATCCTCTGGTCTCTCTGTGTAGAGACGCCTTCATTGACCTTGGATAGCCAGTCCCAGACTAGCTTTGACGTTTCCAGAGCACTCACACGGCCATACTGTCCTTTGGTCAGATGACCACAGATGATGTTCTTTGCAGTCGAGTCCAGTTGAATGAACTTCTTGACATCAGTAGGGGTGACACCTTCACCAGTTTTGGGAACGCCATTCTTGACGACATACCAGAGGTCGACATCAATGGCTTCAAGATGCATGCGCATCTTATTCTTCCAGTAGGGATATTCAGTTCCATCGAACACGGGGCAGGCAGCGGAGACTTTGATTATCCCTGCAGTCGACATAGCTAAACTCCAGGTGGTTAAACCGAATCACACAGAACAAGGGAGTACCTTGCTCTGATACCAATTGAAAGTGCTAGTTATCGACTAGAGGGGGGGTGAATAGGCGATTTTTATCAAAGTCTTCAAAACATGGAAGTTTCGAAGACAAACAATAGAAATGACCTAATTGATATGCAGCGGAAGATAAACTACAACAAGCAAGCCATAGTCAAGTATGCAATAGTGTTAACGTACGAAGACTAATAGCAGCTAGGTAGTAGGATCAGGATGGAAGATAGTATGAAGCCAATCAACAATAGTAGTCAAGCAATGAAGTCAATCAGATAAGACAGATAAGCAATGACTTCACGAAGACAAACTCAAAGTAAAGGAGGGAAGAGATAGAACCAGTCACTTGTTGAAGACACATGATTTGTTGGACCAGTTCCAGTTGCTGTGACAACTATACGTCTGGTTAGGGAGGCTGAGATTCAACTCAGAAGACCGTGTCTTCACCTTATTCCCCTTGAGCTAAGGACACCAGTCCTCGCCCAATCACTCTGGTAAGTCTTCAAGGTAGACTTCCGAACCTTCACAGACTTCGTTCACCCGGCAATCCACAATGACTCTTGGATGCTCAGAACGCGACGCCTAACCGGCTGGAGGATACACAGTCCTCAAGTGTAATAAGTCTTCAGGTCACACAGACAGAAAGACTTCAGTGATGCCTAACACTCTTTGGCTCTGGGTGTTTGGGCTTTGTCCTCGCAAGGATTTCTCTCTCAAAGGCTTCGAGGTGGGTTGCTCTCAAAACGACAAAAGCCGTAAACTAACTCTGAGCAGCCACCAATTTATGGTGTAGGGGGTGGGCTATTTATAGCCACAAGGCAACCCGACCTGATATGTCCGAAATGACCCTGGGTCACTAAGGAACTGACACGTGTTCCAACGGTCAGATTTCAAACACACACGGCAACTTTACTTGGGCTACAAGCAAAGCTGACTCATCCAGCTCTGGATAAGATTTGCTCTCATTGTCTTCGCTCGAAGACATAGGATTTGGGTTGAGCATCACTTCAGTCACTCTGACTTAGTTCACTTGGACCCCACTTAACAGTACGGTGGTTCCTATGACTCAACACAGAAGAAAAGGAAACAACGAAACAACTCAGTCTTCGCGCTCCATAGTCTTCACTCAATGTCTTCTCATGTCATAGACTTCAGTGTGAATATCTTCACACACCACCAATGTCTTCAATGTCTTCATACATTTTTAGGGGTCATCTCCAGTAGGTAAACCGAATCAATGAGGGACACTACCTGCGTTATCCTGCAATTCTCACAAACGCATTAGTCCCTCAACCAACTTTGTTGTCAATACTCCAAAACCAACTAGGGGTGGCACTAGATGCACTTATAGTTGTTCCCTTTGTCATCAGTATGTTACTTGCCCGAGATTCGATTGTCGGTATCCAATACCTAGTTCAATCTCGTTACCGGCAAGTCTCTTTACTCGTTACGTAATGCATCATTCCATAACTAACTCATTAGCTACATTGCTTGCAAGGCTTATAGTGATGTGCATTACCGAGAGGGCCCAGAGATACCTCTCCGACAATCAGAGTGACAAAAGCTAATCTCGAAATACGGCAACTCAACATGTACCTTTGGAGACACCTGTAGAGCTCCTTTAAAATCACCCAGTTACATTGTGACAATTGGTAGCACACAAAGTGTTCCTCCGATAAACGGGAGTAGCATAATCTCATAGTTATAGGAACTTTGTATAAGTCATGAAGAAAGCAATAGCAACATACTAAACGATCAAGTGCTAAGCTAACGGAATGGGTCAAGTTAATCAAATGACAACACATGTCTATGGTTAGGAAACATAACCATCTTTGATTAATGAGCTAGTCAAGTAGAGGCATACTAGTGACATTAAGTTTGTCTATGTATTCACACATTTATCATGTTTTCGGTTAATACAATTATAGCATGAATAATAAACATTTATCATGATATGAGGAAATAAATAATAGCTTTATTATTGCCTCTAGGGCATATTTCCTTCAATATCTTGAGATCCGTAACTTCAAATTCATCAATTCGTTTTTTTGTGTACTCGTAGTGACCAGAAGAATACCGTAGAACCGAAACTTAAGATTTTCGAACTGTTTAAATTTAAATTTTTGCAAATTTGAATTCAAACTTCTGGAGGCCATATCTTTCAAACCATTGATCCAAATTAGTTGATTCTTTCTTGCATTGTGATCCTACTAGCATGTAGATAAGACATACCTACTAATATGCTTTTTATTTAAGTTTTTATTTGAATTCCTTGTTGACTTTATTGTGGTTCTAGTTAAGTACAGTTTATTTATCGATGCCTTCATTGAATGTATAGATTGTTCGGAGTGTAAAGTGGAGCAGAATTAAGTATTATAGTACTTCATCACCATTCAAGGAAAGTTACACTTTTGTTTATGGTCATCCTATGTTCTGCTATGCATGCGTGGTTTTTATGCTATGATATATGTTTGGTTTGGTTTGGTTTGTGTATCTCGTGTTGTCATGTTTTGGTATTGATTGTATTATGTGATAGTGTGATTAGCTTGCCATGGTAGACGTGTGTTTGCGTCGAGTGTTTCATGACAGTGGTGAGTCTTTATAGCTGTAGGCTCGAGACTTTTTCTCGGGTGAATGCGTCAATGGTTGAGCGCTCTATTGTCCCTAGAGAATGCGCCATGGCTGAGCGCACTTGAGGTTTCGGGGCTTAAATCAGGTGAATGCATTGATGGCTGAGCACTCTATTGTTCCTAGAGAATGCGCCATGACTGGGCACACTTGAGACTTCTTGAAGATCTTTGTAATTCTTTTCTACGGGTAATTGGTTGCGGTGTGTGAAACCTGATTAGTTAGTGGAGGTAGGTGGAGACATCCTTCTACATACCAACTTGAGTGTATTGTTTGTCATACATTGCTTTGTGGATGTAGATTTGCTATATCATATTGTGTGAGTTGCCAATACATTCAATGTATTGACCCTTGTGGCTGCAACTTATCATGTTGCAGGATTTTTAGATGATCAGTGAGATACAGTAGGGTCCCGAGTTTTCACTCAGCATTTTCATCAGTGGGCATTGATGGGACTCATCGTCTATTATGCAACGTTTATGCTGTTATTATTGAACACAATTACCTATGTGCTACTCAGTTTGTAATACTTTATAAATTCTGGATCACATGTTATACTAAATGATGCACTTGTTATTTGATATTCATATGAACTGTGTGTGCTAGCGAGTCGATCCACGGACTAGCATAGTGAGCATAGAGACATCGAATCTTATCAGGTTTGGGTCGTTACAATATTTTCCCATGAAGGTGCCCTTTTTTGAATCCAACTTTTTTTACATTACATGGTATGTGTAACAACCTGGTTTTTGGCCTTTCTTTTTCTTTTTGCTTTGTTTTTCTTTTGGAGTGGTTCTGTGGCCTTGCCACCTGGGAGTTCATCCTCATTTCTTCTCCTCCTAAGTGGTTCATCATTCTCAAAACTTTCACAAGATCATGCCATTTCCATCCTAGTCTGACTCTATAATTCTTTTTCTTAGGAATATTCTTTTTTCCATAAAGGGAATAACCCTGTTTGCCCAAGGTTGTGAAGCAACCTATATTTCTATCCATCCTAAAATTCCCGAATAATTCTCATAATTTTTTTGGGTCATATCTTGCTGAAATATGTCAAAATCCTTTCTTGGCCAGTTCAAAAATAATTCTCAAATATTCCTTTTTCTATTCTGTCCAGAATGGCACTTTGTGAAGGAAGTGTCATTTAGCTTATCTTGTTTACTCCCAAACTTTTTGGGCATTCTTCCCTGTCCAAATCATTGCCACATGCCAAAATTCAACTTCATTTGCCTAGTGAATGTTCCTCAGTGAATTTTCAAAGTTTCTGTCAGACAAAAGCCATTGTGAAGGAAGTAGTAGCTAGGAGTATCCAAATGATTTGAAATTTTGCATGACTCTTCATGTGCTAATATCATTACCCTCCTCCAATTTTCAGCTCCATCCAATCATCAATGTGCGCACAGCTTCAAATCTTTGTTTCTGTTGATATTTCCAGGTTGTGAAGCAAGTATAATCTATATTGCTTCATTAATTCTGAGAAATTACCAGATCATGCTCCTACCCTAATAACATCTCTCCACCAAATTTAGGACCATTTCATTAAGCCATTTCCCTCCAAAATTATTGCAAGTTTCTAGACAGTGAGGATGTTTGTGAAGCAAGTACCATTTTGGCTTGCCCAACTAGTGTGAAACTTTTTCAGCACCTTCATATGTCCAAAACATGCTTCCTTGCCAACTTTGAGTTCAAGTAGCTACTCCATGTGAGTGCACTATCTTGATCTTAATTATGGACCAATTTTGCAATTACAAAGCAACCCTATTGTTTTGTTGTCCAATTCTCCTCAAAACCTCTAGGATTATAGTCCTTCCTAAGATAAACACCCCAGACATCAATTTTGCCCTTAGCTCTTTCCTGTTGATCACCTGTGCGCAACCAAGTTTCCTACAGCAAACTTCAGGTGATCACTCCCGTCTAACCATAGTACCCTAGATCAAGCCAGAACCTCATAAATGATCTACCTTGGAAGGACTACCAGCTAGACAACGTTTTGGGTGCCAGAGAGCACGGGATGCCCCTGTTTACGCGGTGACTGCTACTTCTTGAGCTTGCGTTGGTTTTTCCCTTGAAGAGGAAAGGGTGATGCAGCAAAGTAGAGATAAGTATTTCCCTCAGTTTGAGAACCAAGGTATCAATCCAGTAGGACATAATGCACAAATCACCGAATACCTGCACAAACAATCGAACAAACTTGGAGCCAACACAATAAAGGGGTTGTCAATCCCTTCACGGTTATTTGCAAAAGTGAGATCTGATAGAGATAGATTAACGATAACACCACTGGAATCTGCTACTTTGCCATCTGCCAGCTCTTTGTCGTCTGCCAGCTGATGGCAAAGAGGCTCTTTGCCGTCTGGCTTGGGATAGCAGACGGCAAAGAGCTGGCAGATGGCAAAGAGACTGTTTGCCATCAGCTGGCTATTTGTCGTCTGCCAGCTGACGACAAAGAGGGAAAATGCAGACGGCAAAGAGCCTAGTGGCGCCACGGGACACGTCGTGGCTAGGTCAACTTCTTAGCCGTCTGCTAGCAGACGACAATGTCCAACCTTTGCCGTCTGCCAGCAGACGACAAAGAAGTGACATCGGGCCGCTTAACAGGCAAACAACAAATAGCAGCCGGCAAAGCCGGGGCGGACGGCAAAGAAGAAGCACAACACCCGGATCGATCATGCGGATCGATGACTTGGCATCCCCACCCACACCCCATCGGACGCACACCCACGCACGCACCCACGATGCATGCTCCCCGAGGGTAGCATCACCCCACCACATCCCACCTCACCCCACCACGTCTCTCTCTCTCTCTGTCCCTTATCCCCACCTCACCCCACCACATCTCTCTCTATATCCTTTCTCTCCCTCTCGATCCAAATCGGCACACCGGCCGGCCCGCGCCCGCCACCACCTTGACCCCCGGCCTTGCCGGCCAACACCTCGCCCGCCGGATCCAGCCTCGCCGGCCACCACCTCTTCCGCCGGCCACATCCACTTCCCCCATCACCGCCGGCCCCGGCCACTTCGCCCGTCACCCCCGCCGGCGCCCGCCACCACCTCATTGGCCGCCATCTCGCCTGCCGGCCCCGGCCCCGTCGCCCGTCGCCCCCGCCTGCCTTCGCATCTTGTCGCTCGTCGACCGCAGCGGCCTCCGCACCCCGTCTCCCCTGCCGGCCTCCATCGGCCCCGGCTTCGTCAGCCCCGCCGGCCTTCGCCGGCCTCGAACCCCGGCCCCGGCCTCGAGGAGAAGTGAGAGGGCACGACTGCTAGTTGCTCCGGCGACCACGGGCATAGAGGAGTCCGTTCGTCCTTGGAACAATGTGCGGATGGATAATGTCGTGTTCGTATTGTGAAATTTGTCCATTCGTGTATGATGTATTCTGTGTAAAAATTGTAATTTTGTATTGTGAAATTTGTCCGTTCGTCTTCGATTCTTGGAACAAAGTGTGGATGGATAATGTCGTGTTTATTTATAGCCTCTGCACTTGGACTGTTTATTTATTTTAATAAACAAACAAACTTCTTTGCCATCTATGATTGTAGGAGGCTGACGGCAAAGCCTCCCGTTAGCGGCTAACGGAGCTAACCCTATCCAGTGGCTTTGCCATCCGTCTGCTTTCTTTGCCGTCAGCTGCTGATGGCAAAGGCCCCTTTGCCTTCAGCCGCCGAAAGCAGACGACAAAGTAGCTCTTTGCCGATCCTTAGTTTGCCGGAGCCTTTTGACGTCCGCGGCAGACGGCAAAGACTTTTTCCGTCCGCTGTTCCTGCCTTTGCCGTCTGCCGTGGCAGATGGCAAAGTAGCTGATTCCTGTAGTGTAAAGTAAATATTTTTGGTATTTTTGATTTATAGATCGGAAAGTAGAAGATTGCAAGAATAGTAGATCGGAAACTAAAATTGTAGATCGGAAACTTATATGATGAAAAAGAGAACTTATATGATGGAAAAGAGACCTGGGGGCCATAGGTTTCACTAGAGGTTTCTCTAAAGATAGAAAATAATACGATGGGTGAACAAATTACTGCCGAGCAATTGATAGAAAAGCGCAAAGTTATGACGATCTCTACGGCAATGATCATGAATATAGGCATCATGTCCGTGTTAAGTTACCAACTCATGCCTGCATCTACTACTATTACTCCACACATCAACCGCTATCCAGCATGCATCTAGAGTATTAAGTTCATAAAGAATGGAGTAACGCATTAAGTAGGATGACATGATGTAGAGGAATTAACTCAAGCAATAAGATGAAAACCCCATCTTTTTATCCTTGGTGGCAATAATACAATACGTGCCTTGCTGCCCCTACTGTCACTCGGAAAGGACACCGCAAGATTGAACCCAAAGCTAAGCACTTCTCGCATTGCAAAAAGAACCAATCTAGTTGGCCAAACCAAACCGATATTTCGAAGAGACTTGCAAAGACATCAAATCATGCATAAAAGAATTCAGAGAAGACTCAAATAATATTCATAGATAATCTGATCATAAATCTACATTTCATCGGATCTCGGCAAACACACCACAAAAGAGTATTACATCAAATAGATCTCCAAGAACATCGAGGAGATTATGGTATTGAGAATCAAAGAGAGAGAAGAATCCATCTAGCTACTAGCTATGAACCCATAGGTCTATGGTAAACTACTAACGCTTCATCGGAAGGGCAATGGTGTTGATGTAGAATCCCTCCTTGATCGACCCCCCCCCCGACAGGACATCGGAACAAGCCCTGGATGGGATCTCATGGGTACAGAAGGTCACGGCGGCGGGAAAGTGTTTTCGTGGATGCCCCTGATGGTTTTGCGGTATAAGAGAATATATAGGAGAAAGAATTAGGTCAAGAGACCCATGAGGGGCCCACAAGATAGGGGGGCACGCCCTCCAACCTTGTGGCTGCCTTGTTGCTCCTCCGAGTTCATCTCCAAGTCTCCTGGTTTGCTTCTTTTCCAAGAAAGATCATCGCGACTCCGTTTGGACTCCGTTTGGTATTCCTTTTCTGCGTAACTCTAAAACAGGGAAAAAATAGAAACTGGCACTAGGCTCTAGGTTAATAGGTTAGTCCCCAAAATAATATAAAATAGCATAATAATGCATATAAAATATCCAAAACAGATAATATAATAACATGGAACCATAAAAAATTATAGATACGTTGGAGACATATCAAGCATCCCCCACTTAATTCCTGCTCGTCATCGATTAGGTAAATGACAAAAACAGAATTTTTGATGTGGAATGCTACCTGGCATATTTATCCAGGTAATCTTCTTTATTGTGGCACGAATGTCCAAATCCGAAAGATTCAAAACAAATGTTGAATATTAACATAAAAATTATAATACTTCAAGCATACTAATAAAG
The DNA here is from genome assembly GCF_018294505.1 of Triticum aestivum. Taxonomy (NCBI): domain Eukaryota; kingdom Viridiplantae; phylum Streptophyta; class Magnoliopsida; order Poales; family Poaceae; genus Triticum; species Triticum aestivum. The sequence goes on along the minus strand of NC_057798.1, from coordinate 288,200,022 downwards.
CAATCTTGTCTTCTCAAAATAACATGGCCAAAAAAAGTTATCCCAATGAAATCATATAGTCTGGCTATGCTCTATCTTCATCACACAAAATATTTAAATCATGCACAACCCCGGTTTTAGCCAAGCAATTGTTTCATACTTTAGTATTCTCAAACTTTTTCAACTTTCACACAATACATGAGCGTGAGCCATGGACATAGCACTATCGGTGGAATAGAATGGTGGTTGTGGAGAAGACAAAAAGAGGAAGATAGTCTCACATTAACTAGGCGTATCAACGGGCTATGGAGATGCCCATCAATAGATATCAATGTGAGTGAGTAGGGATTGCCATGCAACGGATGCACTAGAGCTATAAGTTTACGAAAGCTCAAAAAGAAAACTAAGTGGGTGTGCATCCAACTCACTTGCTCATGAAGTCCTAGGGCAATTTGAGGAAGCCCATCATTGGAATATATACACGCCAAGTTCTAAAAAATTCCCACTAGTATATGAAACTGATATCATAGGAGACTCTCTATCATGAAGATCATGGTGCTACTTTGAAGCACAAGTGTGGAAAACGGGTAGTAAGATTGCCCCTTATCTCTTTTTCTCTCATTTAATATTATAATTATAATTTTTTATTTGGGCCTTTCTCATTTTTTTGGCCTCTTTTTTTTCATTTTCCTTTTTTTTATTTTTCGGCCGGAGTCTCATCCTGACTTGTGGGGGAACCATAGTCTCCATCATCCTTTCCTCACTGGAACAATGCTCTAATAATGAAGATCATCACACTTTTATTTACTTACAACTCAAGAATTACAACTCGATACTTAGAACAAAATATGACTCTATATGAATGCCTCCGGCGGTGTACCAGGATGTGCAATGAATCAAGAGTAACATGTATGAAAGAATTAGGAAAGGTGGCTTTGCCACAAATACGATGTCAAATACATGCTCGTACAAATAAATATGACAATGATGAAGCGTGTCATAATAAATGGAACGGTGGAAAGTTGCATGGCAATATATCTCATAATGGCTATGGAAATGCCATAATACGTAGGTATGGTGGCTGTTTTGAGGAAGGTACGTATATGGGGGGTGTATAGTACCGACGAGAGTTGCGCGGCACAAGAGAGGCTAGCAATGGAGGTCGGGATCACAATATGGTATCAAAACAATCATAAGGAATCAAACTTCTCATAGTATTCAATGCACTTTATATGAAAGTTTTTATTATATCCCACTTGAATGCCTATCAAATTAGGACTAAATTTATAACCAAAGCAAATTACCATGATATAAGTGAAGCATGAGAGTTCATCAATTTCTATAGAATAAAACCATCGACGTGCTCTAAAATGATATAAGTGAAGCACTAGAGCAATATTTCCTAGCTCAAAAGATATAAGGGAAGCACATAGAGTATTCTAATAAATCACGATTCATGCGTGTCTCTCCCAAAAGGTGTGTACAACAAGGTTGTGGCAAACTAAAAATCAAAGTCTCAAAGCATACAAGACGCTCCAAGAAAAAAACATATCATGTCATGAATAAAAATATAGCCTCAAGTAAAGTTACCGATAGACGAAGACGAAACAGGGGATGCCTTCCGAGGCATCCCCAAACTTAGGCTCTTGGTTGTCCTTGAATATTACCTTGGGGTGCCTTGGGCATCCCCAAGCTTAGGATCTTTCCACTATTTATTCCATAGTCCAGCAAATCCTTACCCAAAACTTGAAAATGTCACAACACAAAATTCAGCAGAAAATCTCATAAGCTCCATTAGTATAAGAAAATAAATCACCACTTTATGGTATTGTTGCAAACTCATTATTGATTTATATTGGTGTAATATCTACTATGTTCCAACTTTTCCATGGTTCATACCTCCTGATACTACCCATAGATTCATCAAAATAAGCATCACGTCCGTGTCAAGTAGACTGACTCCTTCCTGCATCTACTACTATTACTCCACACATCAACCGCTATCTAGCACACATCTAGAGTATTAAGTTCATAAAGAACGGAGTAACACATTAAGTAAGATGACATGATGTAGAGGAATTAACTCAAGCAATATGATGAAAACCCCATCTTTTTATCCTCGATGGCAACAATACAATATGTGCCTTGCTACTCCTACTGTCACTCGGAAAGGACACCGCAAGATTGAACCCAAAGCTAAGAACTTATCCTATTGCAAGAAGAATAATCTAGTTGGCCAAAGCAAACCGGTAATTCGAAGAGATTTGCACAGACATCAAATCATGCATAAAAGAATTCAGAGAAGATTCAAATGATATTCATAGATAATATGATCATAAATCCACAATTCATCGGATCTCGGCAAACACACCACAAAAGAGTATTACATCGTATAGATCTCTGAGAACATTGAGGAGAACATGGTATTGAGAATCAAAAAGAGAGAAGAAGCCATCTAGCTACTAGCTATGGACCCCGTAGGTCTGAGGTAAACTACCCACGCTTCATCGGAATGGCAATGGTGTTGATGTAGAAGCCCTCTGTGATCAAATCCCCCTCTGGCAGGACGCAGGAAAAGGCTCCTAGATGGGATCTCACCGCTACAGAAGGTTGCGGTGGTGGAAAAGTGTTTTCGTGGATGCCCCTGATTGTTTTGGGGTATAAGAGAATATATAGGCGAAAGAATTAGGTTAGGAGACCCACGAGGGGCCCACAAGACAGGGGGCGCATGCTACCCCCTGGGCATGCCCTCCACCCTTGTGGCGCCTCATTGTTCCTCCGACTTCATCTCCAAGTCTCCTGGTTTGCTTCTGGTCCAAGAAACATCATCGCGAAAGTTTTATTCTGTTTGGACTCCGTTTGGTATTCCCTTTCTGTGAAACTCTAAAACAGAGAAAAAACAGGAAATGGCACTGGGCTCTAGGTTAATAGGTTAGTCCCAAAGTAATATAAAATAACATAATAATGCATATAAAACATACAAAACAGATAATATAATAGCATGGAACAATAAAAAATTATATATACGTTGGAGACGTATCAGTGACCATGCTGTTGACATGGCGATTCACGCGCTCTGTAGTGTTTGGCCGCATCCAGCATGTCGCCTAGCTCCGGCCCCTCCCCCTCTCATCATATTTCATGCCCGTGCATGTCTAGGAGGATCCCCTCGTCATCGCCTTCACCATGGACCCCTCACCCCCTTCGGTCGTTTTCTCGCCAGAGCTAGACGTCGAGCTCCCACGGGTGCACTGTGCCCTGTTTGGCTCCCAGCTCGTCTCAGCCTCTTCCTCTGCTCCCCGGCATCGTTTGCTTCTCCATGACCCTCCCCTGCACTACCTTGTCCTCTCCCTCGCCCCATGACACTCTCAGCCATCGTCGGAGCAGGCCCGTGTGCTGTTGGCGGCACATGAGCTTGGGAGGCTTCGGTTGCGTCTATTTAAGACCTTACCGACCCCGTATTTCTTCACCACTAGCCTCCTCACCCTCCTCTGGTCCCGCCTAGTCCCTTGCCCGAGCCCCGGAGCCCCTCCTCTCCGCAAAACATCGCCATGGCCGTCGTGGTGCTTCTCTCAATTTCGACCAGCCCCGGCCTCCTTCCCCTCCTTTCTCCACCCGCAGATCCCCCACACGCCGGTGCACCTCCCATTCTCCACCACTCACCATCAGAGAAATGGAGGCATCGCACTCCCAAAGTTGTTCGTCGCTGTTTTTCTCTACCTCCGTGGGGCATCGTTGTTCCACTCCTCCCCGGCATTCATTCCGCGTCAGCTGCCGGAATAGCCACCAGCGCCGGCTGAGGGAGTCCTGGATTCCGGGGTCCTCATGGGTCGGCCCAGGAGTATGGGCCGGGGTGGATAGGCCGTAGAAGATCAAGCTGAAGATTATTCTCCATGTCTGGATGGGACTTCTCCATACGTAAATGGGAAGATTAGAGTCCGGGTGTTTCCTTCCCTTATGACCCAACCTTGTACAAACCCTAGGCTCCTCCGGTGTGTATATAAACTGGAGGGGTTAGTCCGTAGAGGCTATCTTCATTACTATCATCGGAATACTCATAGGCTAGACATCTAGGGTTTAGCCATTATGATCTCGAGGTAGATCAACTCTTGTGATCTACATACTCTTTGAATATAATCAAGCAGGAGTAGGGTTTTACCTCCTCCAAGAGGGCCCGAACGTGGGTAAACACTGTGTCCCCTGGTCCCCTATTACCATTGATCCTTAGACGCACAACTTGGGCCCCCCTACCCGAGATCTGCCGGTTTTGACACCGACATTGGTGCTTTCATTGAGAGCTCTGTCGTGTTGTCTGCAAAAGCGATCTATGGCTCGCCTAGTCATCAACAACAATATCATTTCTGGAAGGTGTCTGGCTTATGGTAGACCCTCCAGTTCGGCGGTTTCACCGTAGGAGCTTGCGCGGCCATCGAGCCTGCAACAACCTTCACGGTCGCCGAACACCGTCTTCGCGTCGACCCCAAGTACTCCGAAAAGTTGGATCTGGCGGATGTCTCGTCTTTAAACAAACCATCCACATCACCGTCCTGGGGGTCTCAATGGACTATGATTGGATCGGGCTCAAGCCCGACCAGAGGGAAATAAATCACCCGCCGATCACCCACCTCGTAGTGGTCGTTGAGGAAGCGGCCAAGGACACTTCCCTCCCTATATTGAAGACCAAGTATGTTCGGGTCTGTGAATCCCCTGAGTGGGATACTCCCCCTTCGGACAGGACCTCACGCCCTCTGGACTCTGGTTCAAGCATAGGATTGTAGTAGCACCTGGGCCTCCCCGGACCCAAACCGGTCGCCTCAGAGACCTTTCAAGCTCCGAATATGGATGTGGGACTAGATCTAAAATTTATACCACCCACCCACCACAATCTATATTCTACAAGCAACTCAGGCCCTCCAAATATATATGACCTGATGTATGCACGGCAGCAGCCTTAGGAAACGGTCCACCACTTTTGGGCCAGATTCCTGCTTGTTAAAAACAGGATCAAAGATTGCCTGGACGACAAAGTAGTTTCGGTCTTCCATCGTAACTGCACTGATGAGGGAATACTGAATGCCCTCGACCGTCCCCACATATAGAGCTTTACGGAACTATCACAGGTAGTGCAAAAGTACTGTGTGATGGAAAGCACATGGAGGCCCCATAAAACTCAAGTGGAGCCCGCTGCCTTTAAGCAGTGTGCGGCCCGGACTAAACGGATACATCCTGGCGGGTCACCCAACCACCAGTCTATGGGCAGGAAAAAAACCTTCAAAGGACACAAGTACCCTCTTGACGAACTCCTGGACAAGCCCTGTGATACACGCCACTCCGCACATAGTCCCAACCCATAGCTTTCGAGCATGCTGGGTACTCCAACAAGTAGCAAAAAGTGGAGAGGTCATCCTCACCACCACTCCAGAGAAATACTCTCTCCAGAGAGGGACAATTTTAGCATCCTCACGGTCTTCCAGACCTTTTCTTCGAACAATCGGCGCAAATGGGCGCTCCGTGACCTCGCCGAAGTCCACCAAGTTACTACACTGAGCCCATGGAACGACATGGCAATAACCTTTACAGCCGAAGACGAACCAAGGGCTCGATCAGTCCGAGCACCCGCTACCCTAGTACTAAACCCCATTGTGGATGGTTTCGGCTTATTAAAGTGCTCATGGACGTCGGTAATGGGCTTAACCTCATCTATGAGGACACACTCGATAAAATGCAGATGGACAGATCACGCTTAGAGCAAAGCAATACCACCTTTCTAGGCATTATCCCCAGTCGAGAAGCACAATGCTCTGGGAGAATCAAACAGGATGTGGTATTCGGCACGCCCAAAAACTATAGATCCAAAGAGTTGCTCTTTCATGTCGTCCCCTTCAATACTGGGTACCACGCCATCCTCGATCAGGATGCTTTCTCACGCTTCCAAGCTATACCCCATTATGGGTATATGAATCTCAAAATGCCCGAACCCAATGGAATCATCACAATTTCGAGCGACCCAAGCAAAGCCCTTTGTGCCGAAAACAAAACTACATCCTTGGCCCTTGAGGCGCAATCCGAAGCCCTAGCGGCGAAGGAATTAACCACCCTACGGTCCACGGTGGATAGGGATGATGTGATTCTCAAAGACAAAATCCACCTCTTTCAAGCTAGCGGAGGAAATAGTAAAATTTCAAGTGCACCCGATGGACCCTAACAAAACAACATCTGTCGGAGCACAGCTGGATCCGATCCGACAGTGGACGCCGTACTACGCACATTCTTGCGAGAGAATTTGGATATTTTTTTCCTGCCACCCTTCAGACATGCCCGACAACCCACACAGACTGGCTGAACACAGTCTCAATATAATCAAGGGATTCAACCCCGTGAAGTAGACAATATGGCGATTCTCCGAACCCAAGCGTCAAGCCATGGGAGAAGAGCTAGCCAAGTTGCTAGAGGCTGGATTTATTAGGGAAATTAAACATCCGGATTGGTTAGCTAAATTGATTATGGTACCAAAGAAGGACAAATCCTAGCGCCTATGCATCGATTTCAAGGACCTCAACAAGGCTTGCCCTAAAGACCCGTTCCCATTGCCTCGCATCGACCAAATCATTGACACAACGGCAGGGCATGATTCTTTGTCTTTCCTCGACACATATTCCGGATACCATTATATTAAGATGAAGGAATCAGACCAGGCCGCAACCGCGTTCATCACTCCCTATGGTCCCTCCTGCTTCAACACTATGCCCTTCGGGCTCAAAAACAGGGGGGGTACCTACCAGCGTATGATACAAACTTGCTTCGAAAAACAAATCGGCAAAACAGTCAAAGCATATGTGGACGACGTGGTCATTAAGACAAAACACGTTGAAACACTGGTGGACAATCTTCGCCTCACCTTCGACAACCTCCGGACATACGACATACGACTCAATCCGGAAAAGTGTGTCTTCGGAGTACCAGCCGGAAAATTGCTAGGGTTCATTGTTTCCCATAGAGGAATTGAAGCAAACCCAGCTAAGATCCGAGATTTTTCACAATTGGCTATACTAACAGACCTAAAGCAAGTCTAGAAATTAGCTGGGTGCGTTGCTGCCTTAAGCTGTTTTATCTCCAAATTGGGAGAAAAAACATTACCACTCTACAAGCTATTACGATGCAGTCACAACTTCAAATGGATGGACGCTAACACAGCCGGATTGGAAGAAATCAAATCCCTTCTCACAAGCAATCCAATCCTGGCTGCACCAGGTGTTGGAGAGCCTATGTTATTATATATTTCGGCAACTGGCCAAGTAGTTAGTGTTGTGCTCGTCGTCGAACGAGGGGAACAGGGAAATAAATTCCCCACCACAAAACCAGTCTATTATGTATCGGAGGTCCTTACACCTTGCAAATCTCGATATCCTCACTATCAGAAGATAGTCTACACAGTCTTCATGGCATCCCATAAACTGCGACACTACTTTCAAGAGTGTTCAATCATAGTAGCATCTGAAGTACCACTCAACGACATTATCAATAACAGGGACGCCATTGGCCGCATAGCCAAATGGGCCATCAAGCTTTTACCATTCAAAATAGTATACAAGCCACGCTGGGCTATTAAATCCCAGGTGTTGGCTGACTTTGTCGCTGAATGGATGGAAGCCAAACCCCCTAAAGAGAATAGCTCATACTCCAATTGGATTATGTACTTTGACGGCTCTAAAATGTTGGCCGGACTACAAGCTAGCGTCATCCTAACATCTCCTACTGGGGACACAGTCCGCTATGTGTTACAAATTATGTATACGAACTCCAACAATGCAGCCAAATATGAGGCGTTGCTACATGGTCTTCGCATGGCTGTTTCCATGGGTATAGAATGCCTGTAGGTGCACGGTGATTCCAACCTCGCAATATACCAGGTCAATGGAGAGTTCGACGCAAAGGACCCAAAAATGGCGGCATATCAAAATGCCATATTAAAAATATTAGCTCAATTCAAAGGACTTGAGTTTCATCATGTCGCTCGCAGCCGACATCCTCGCTTGTATGGGCATTAAGCGCGACCCTGTGCCACCTAACACTTTTGTGGATAGGCTCTTTAAGCCATCCGTAGTGTGGCAAGGTGAGAGCAGAGAAGGCAGTACGGACCTGATCACACCCCAAGCTGCCGAACACAATGCAGACACCGTCGGGGGTCCGGATATCGAGATAACACCCTCTTCTCATGAGATCATGGCAATTATCGCTCCCTGGACCAAACCATTCCTGACCTACCTTAATAGGCAGGAGCTTCCCGACGATCAAAATGAAGCTCGATGCATAGTTTAGCGCTCTAAAGCCTTCAAAGTGCATGAGGGTGAACTGTACAAAAGGAGCACTACCGGAGTCCTTCATAGGTGTATCTTTGAAGAGGAGGGAAGTCAACTCTTGGAAGAAATACATGCTAGCCTGGGCGGTCATCACGTCGCAGCTCGAGCCCTCATAAGCAAGGCGTTCAGGACAGGTTTTTTATGTCCTACGGCTCAAGGTGACACTCAAGCCCTTGTGCAACGTTGCGTAGGCTGTCAGGTTTTCACCAGTCAAAGTCACATGCCTCCCACCACATTAAGAACAATCCCCATTACTTGGCCCTTTGCGTTTTGGGGGCTTGATATGGTTGGACCCCTAAAAGGGGGAAGCCACAAAAAGAAATACTTGCTGGTAATGGTAGATAAGTTCACTAAGTGGATAGAGTCCAAACCGATAAAAACAGCTGAGGAAGGGCCAGTGATTTACTTTATATCTGGCGTAGTACACCTTTATGGTGTCCCGCACAATATCATCACTGATAACGGCTCCAACTTTACAGCTGATGAGGACAAAACTTGGTGCGCTAAGTTGGGAATTAAACTCAACTATGCATCTAAGTACCACCCTTAAACAAACGGCCAAGTCAAAAGGGCCAATGGTCTGGTCATGAGTGGCATTAAGCCTGGAATAATGCGCTCTTTACGAGAGTCAGACAAGCACTGGGTTGAGGAACTCGACTCCGTATTCTGGGGACTCTAGACTATGCCCAATCGAACGACCGGATAAACACCCTTCTTTATGGTGTACGGCACAGAGGCTATATTGCCCTGCGACATATTCATGACTCACCTAGAGTGCGCATGTACGAAGAGAGAGAAGCCGAACTAGAACGGCAGGATGACCTAGATGGACTCGAAGAGGAGCGCGATGTTGCTAAAGCTCGTTCCGCATTCTATCAACAACAGGCCAGGCGTTACCAAAGCAGAGAAGTGCGGGCTAAGACATACAATGTCAGAGAACTTGTTTTACGCCTCCCAGAAAATAAAAAGGACAAGCTCAAACCCAAATGGGAGGGCCCCTTCCTTATAGATGGCATCCTTACTGGAGGAACCTATTGTCTTCGTAATGCAGGGGATAATCGCCTTGAGCCGAACCCATGGAATGCTGCACGGCTCCGAAGATTCTACGCATAGTTCGGCCTCCTTAGGTTTCACTTTAACTAGGTTTTTCTTTTCCCTTTTTCTCCCCCTTCTTTTTTGATTTTTCCCTATCCTTCTAAATGTATGTTCGGATCAACCGCATTATTTGGGGTTCACATCTTTAAATGTATACACCCCACCATACATGGGGGCTTCTTTAACGAAGCATATTATTGAAAGCCATAAGCTTCCTTTGTCCATGACAGTTGTTGCTTTTTCCATGTTATGCACCTCTATGACTTAACTTTTTGCCAAGATGGGTTTCCTTGCTCCTGTGTTTATACCCTATGTTCCCGATTGTTTGGATAGGGTGTAAAGGGAGGACCTCTGCGATTGTTACAACCGGGTTATCCAGATTTGTACCTCAGACGGGTGAAGCCGAAAGCTAGCGTTCTTAAGGGAATAATTGGTTAGCAAATAAACGACGAACTGTTTTTTGGAACAATTACTGAACTGGATGTATATACTTCGGATACGAGCCTAGGCATGCATCATTTAGCGTGTTAACCCAAGGAAAGGAACCCCTAATGGAACTATTTTTCTTGGAGGATGTTTCTTACGTTAAACAGTAATATAACATAACTCCCTGAACATATTTTGTCTGTTCGAGCATTATGACCGGATTTCCTGGTTTCTAAGGACACTAAACGTTTCTCAGTTAAACATAGTGTACGGAAATACTCCAACTTCTTGATTTGGAGGTGGAAGCCGAAGGTCTGGATGAAATTTTTTTTACAAAGCTCGGCAGGAGATAAGTTCGGTCATAATGTAGATTGATACATAGAATCGAACGCCTACTCTCTTTCTACGCCATCTAAAAGGCTATCTAATTTACAATCTTGTTGCGAATATTTTTCCGCTATCATTACTTGATCATATACTAAGCTTACAGGAATTTCCTTCCCGTCTTGTCCCTAAGGTCCAACTCAGACCATATGATTCGGATCGAGTCCGGTGTAGTGTGTATTCACCATGGCCCATGCCTCTCGCGCTTCTTCACGGCATGCGGACGTCTTCCACAACTCAAAGCGACGCCGAGCACCCTTGAGCAGGTCTATCAACGCCTCCATGCTTTCTAGAGGGGCATCGGATGGCCATAAGGCTTTGGCCATATTCTTCATGGCTTTTTGGGCACGCTTGTGCAGCTTTGTCAGTTCTTTAAGAACATTGCTTTGAAGCCTGGCCACTTCCTCCCCGTGGCGGCCAGTCAACATACCTGTATGAAACAAATTATAAACATTCTGTATTATATGATTATATCAATACTTCAGATGGTTCAAAAGTCATACGGAATATGCTGCCCTTCAGCTTTTGGTTTTCCTGTTGTGCCTCCAAGAGTTGAGCCTTTAAGCTCTTTATCTCTTCGGCCTGCTTCTTCACTTCCTCTTCTAGTTTTTTATCTTTTCCCTCAGTTCTTGGGGTACTCTTCATTTCTTCAAGCTCTGTGATAGCGACATTTAGCTGTGTCTAGCTTGTCGCGAGCTCCTGGGACAATGCACTGTTCTTCTCCTTGAGAACCTGCGGTCATAAACGATCCTCAAATCGATCAGTTCCTACCGCTTTAAGTCTCGGGGGATACTGCTATCTATATACTAAATTGGCATAAATTTTCACCTGGATATCTTTTGAGAACAGGCGAGTAACACCTGTAAGCCCATCCCGGGCAGCTTGGATATACATGCTCACGGTGTTGGGAGCGGTAAACTCTTCTTCCAAAAAGACCGGGGCACGCAGGGTCTCTTTTAAGTGACGGTGACTCATCGCGCTCTCCACCTCAGAACTAGTGATGGACACTTCATCCGTATCTTCCTAAGGCAGATGAGATGGCGCCACCCCTGTATGCACCCTCGTCCTAGTTGACAAATTCGACATCGCATTGGCCGCGGCTCGTCTTGCTGAGATCTTTGGCACGGTTCGCCGTACACCTCTCTTGAGATAATAGAGGGAGGGTAAAGACGAGATTTCAGCTTTATGCCCAAGTATAAAATAAGGAATATACCTTTTCGGTGATGGAGCAGGCTCAGTGGATCTCCCGGCTTCCTTTCACTTCGCACGTCCACTCCTTGAGGGTGCCATCCTTCTTCCTGTTGTCCGAACTTGGGTACGGCTCACTGAGCGCTGATCCTGGAAGGCACGACCCAGTGCGGAGGGTAAAGTTATGAGCGGAAATGTCACTCTTTTTTGATTTCTGAACACTTTACTTAATGAAGGGGTAGAGATCGGGGTAATCGGCCATGATGGCTACTTCTGAGCCATCAAGGCTCGCCTCGTAATAAACTCTGTCTTCAAATTCCACGAATATATCCGGATCCTCATGGAATCTGGGTCTTCATTATGTGCGTGGTCCGCTAGTTGGGGAGGAGGGCAATAGATGTTCTCGACTACCATCCTCCATGACTGTTTTGAAGCAACCAGAGTATTCAGTTAATGTATCCCAATGATAAAAAAGGTGCTGAATGACTAAACTTACACAGTCAACGGGGTTGTACATGGAGAAACCATCTCGGCAATGTAGACGGGCAAAGTCTTCTTCCTCTCCCTTATAACGGTCCACTAGCATGGCAGCCAATGCGGCTTGGTTATCCGGACCCTTTCGCGTATAGCAAGACGCGTCGTCCTCCCTGTTGTAGTTCCATAAAGGACCCACTCTGGAGTGAAGAGGTTGGATACATCGCTTTATCGCAATAGCCATGACTTCAACGATGGAGAGTCTAGAATGGGTCAGCAATCTGACCTTGCTGACCAATCTCATCACTTCCACACTATCCCCTTGTCTGGGGGACTTGGGGCGCTAACTGAATAGCTTCTTCAAAGGAGAGTTGGAAAATTTGAGAAGCCCGTGCCGAACAGGATCCGGAAGAGGAACATCCTCAATGTGAAACCATTCCGAAGACCATGCGTCGGACCCCCTCTTCGGAATCCCGACTGGGTAACCGGATCCAGCTATGCGCCATACTTTGGTGCCGCCCACTTCAAATATGGACCCTCCGCCCTGGTAGGGGGGGGACGAGGCAAAAGAACTTTTTCCATAGTTTGAAATGATCCTCGCAACCTAAATATAATTCGCAAACGGCAACAAAGACAGAAATATGCAGAATGGAACCTGGTGTGAGGTTGTGCAGTTGGATCCTGTAACATTCCAGTAGACTCCCGAGGAAGGTGTGGATTGGGAATCCTACACCCCTCAGAAGGAACAAGATGAAGCACACCCTCTCCCCTTGGCTAGGATTGGGGAAATTCTTTGTCAATGCATCATCGCCCATAGAAGTTAATCCTGCCCGTACGAAGACTAGATCCTTGGAGGGAAGATATCCTTGCATCTGGAGACGATTCAGCTGAAGATGGGATACATAACAACTTTGCCAATCCCCCTCTTGAGGGCCATGAGGATGCGAGGAGGAGCCAGGTATAGTAGCCATGGTTTGAGGTTTTTTTCGTGGTTTGCTCTGTTACTCTTGGGGCAATGTGGGATTGTGTTTTGGAGATCTAACCTCGTTATATAAGCACCGCCTGTGCCTACTAAAAATATTAAAATATAAAGGTAACGGACCTTTCGCATTCGGTCAGACACGTGGAACGAGGCGACGACAGGGAGGAATCATAAAGACTGGATGCAGAAGCCGATGTCGGATTATCGTCAATCCGGAGTATGGTGGAGAACCCGCCTTGCAAAGTCGAAGACCTATATCCGCATACTAAGATGGCATTGAAGGCAAGTTCGGGGGCTCCTAAGGGAGTCCTGGATTTGAGGGTCCTCATGGGTCCGGCCTAGGAGTATGGGCCGGGGTGGATGGGCCGTACAAGATCAAGCTAAAGATTATTCTCCGTGTCTTGATGGAACTTCTCCATACCTAAACGGCAAGATTACAGTCCGGGTGTTTCCTTCCCTTCTGAACCGAGCTTGTACAAACCCTAGGCTCCTACACCATGTATATAAACTGGAGGGGGTTAGTCTGTAGAGGCTATCTTCATTACCTTCATCGGAATACTCATAGGCTAGACACCTAGGGTTTAGCCATTACGATCTCGAGGTAGATCAACTCTTGTGAAATTCATACTCGTCAAATATAATCAAGCAAGAGTAGGATTTTTCCTCCTTTAAGAGGGCCCGAACCTGGGTAAACACTGTGTCCCTTGGTCCCCTATTACCATTGATCCTTAGAAGCACAACTTGGGCCCCCGTACCCGAGATCTGCCGGTTTTGATACCGACACCAGCCCTGGCCCTTGTCCCGCGCAGGTGAGCGCCCGAGGTAGACGAAGACGTTGGTACTGACTCTTCTCCCCTGGCTAGGCGGGCCCCACTCTAGTGCCGACCCCGCCAGTCAGCCTCTCCCCTTTGACTTTTGTCTGCCAGCGTGGATAAGTGGACACACATTCACCAGAATGCGTCTTCCTCTGGTGAAAGCGTACTTTAGCTCTACTTTGACCAAGTTTACGTTTTCTTAGTTTGAAAGTGTATTTTTCCAATGTGCGTTCTGTTTTTCCAGCCAAGGGCCTGTTTTACAGATGGGTCCCTGGCAGAAAAAACTTCACAACTTTTTTCTCACAACTCCAAATTAGGTGGTCCCAAAGCCCAGTTCTTCATATCGTCAAGCCCATTCTATTGGTGTCATTTTCATGAAATTGTCACATTCTGAAAATGCCAATTATGCTCTTGCCTTTTTTCAGCCCCCTCCAAGAGAGACGTTTTTTTGGCGATTCTTTTCGTGAGCTTCTTGCACTTATTCCGGATGAATCCCTCCACCCCAGGCAAGCCACACCCTCCATTTTGCATGATTGCAATGCAATGCAATAGTTCAACTTATTTAAACTTGCTGAAAATATTGCAGTAGCTATGTATGACTTGTTCACAACAATTCTCGGACTTGTTTTTGATCTTGCTATTGCCATGATGTTGTTTGGATTACTAGGACTAGTACTTGCAGATTGTGGATGACATTTTTCCATTGGATTATTAGTGGCTATTATGATTATTTTCATGATAGTATTTGACATGGTGCTTTGGAGTACTACTTTAGATATGATGCTATCATGTTGATCTGTGGTTAGCTACCTTGCTTTTGCTATTGGATTAGTAGTATCATGGTGCTGAAGGAAATATGCCCTAGAGGCAATAATAAAGTTACTATTTATTTCCTTATTTCATGATAAATGTTTATTATTCATGCTAGAATTGTATTAGCCGGAAACATAATACATGTGTGAATACATAGACAAACATAGTGTCACTAGTATGCCTCTACTTGACTAGCTCGTGAATCAAAGATGGTTAAGTTTCCTAGCCATGGACAAAAGAGTTGTCATTTGATTAACGGGATCACATCATTAGGAGAACGATGTGATTGACTTGACCCATTCCATTAGCCTTAGCACTTGATCGTTTAGTATGTTGCTATTGCTTTCTTCATGACTTATACATGTTCCTATGACTATGAGATTATGCAACTCCCGTTTACCGGAGGAACACTTTGTGTGCTACCAAACGTCACAACATAACTGGGTGATTATAAAGGAGCTCTACAGGTGTCTTCGAAGGTACTTGTTGAGTTGGCGTATTTCGAGATTAGGATTTGTCACTCCGATTGTCGGAGAGGTATCTCTGGGCCCTCCCGGTAATGCACATCACTATAAGCCTTGCAAGCAATGTAGCTAATGAGTTAGTTACGGAATGATGCATTATGTAACGAGTAAAGAGACTTGCCGGTAACGAGATTGAACTAGGTATTGGATACCGACGATCGAATCTTGGGCAAGTAACATACCGCTGACAAAGGGAACAACGTATGTTGTTATGCGGTTTGACCGATAAAGATCTTCGTAGAATATGTAGGAGCCAATATGAGCATCCAGGTTCCGCTATTGGTTATTGACCAGAAACGTGTCTCGGTCATGTCTACACAGTTCTCGAACCCGTAGGGTCCGCACGCTTAAGGTTTCGATGACAGTTATATTATGAGTTTATGAGTTTTGATGTACCATAGGAGTTCGGAGTCCCGGATGAGATCGGGGACATGACGAGGGGTTTCAAATGGTCGAGACGTAAAGATCGATATATTGGATGACTATATTCAGAGTTCAGAAAGGTTCCGAGTGATTCGGGTATATTTCGGAGTACCGGAGAGTTACGGGAATTCTCTAGGGAGTATATGGGCCTTATTGGGCTTTAGGGGAAAGAGAGAGGAGAGGCTGGGTGCCCCCCAAGGCCTAGTTCGAATTGGACTAGGGGGAGGGGCTGGGCCCCCTCCTTCCTTCTCTTCTCTTCCCCCTTTCCTTGACTCCTATTCCTACTACTTGGAAGGGGAGGAATCCTACTCCCGGTGGGAGTAGGACTCCTCCTTCACGCGCCTCCTCCTGGCCGGCCACCCCCTCCCCCTTGAACCTTTATATACGGGGGCAGGGGGCACCTCTAGGCACAACAACAATTGATCCCTTGGATCTCTTAGCCATGTGCGGTGCCCCCCTCCACCATAGTCCACCTCGATAATATCGTAGCGGTGCTTAGGCGAAGCCCTGCGACGGTAGAACATCAAGATCGTCACCACTCCGTCGTGCTGACGGAACTCTCCCTCGACTCTCGGCTGGATCGGATTTCGAGGGACGTCATCAAGCTGAAACATGTGCTAGAACTCGGAGGTGCCGTAGTTTTGGTGCTTGATTGGTCGGGCTGTGAAGACGTACGACTACATCAACCGCGTTGTTCTAACGCTTCCGCTTTCGGTCTACGAGGGTACGTGGACACACTCTCCCCTCCCGTTGCTATGCATCACCATGATCTTGCGTGTGCATAGGAATTTTTTGAAATTACTACGTTCCCCAACAGTGGCATCCGAGCCTGGTTTTATGCGTAGATGTTATATGCATGAGTAGAACACAAGTGAGTTGTGGGTGATACAAGTCATACTGCTTACCAGCATGTCATACTTTGGTTCAGCGGTATTGTTGGATGAAGCGGGCCCGGACCAACATTACGCGTACGCTTACGCTAGACTGGTTTTACCGCCGTGTTGTGCACACAGGTGACTAGCGGGTGTCTGTTTCTCCAACTTTAGTTGAACCGAGTGTGGCTACGCCCGGTCCTTGCGAAGGTTAAAACAACACTAACTATCGTTGTGGTTTTGATGTGTAGGTAAGAACGGTTCTTGCTCAGCCCGTAG
This sequence comes from Triticum aestivum, assembly GCF_018294505.1. NCBI lineage: Eukaryota > Viridiplantae > Streptophyta > Magnoliopsida > Poales > Poaceae > Triticum > Triticum aestivum. Next base: position 288,183,408 of record NC_057798.1, on the reverse strand, counting down.
CAGCCACGTAAAATTTGCAACAACAAAGTAGAGGACGTCTAACTTGTTTTTGCAGGGCATGTTGTGATGTGATATGGTCAAGACGTGATGCTATATTTTATTGTATGAGATGATCATGTTTTGTAACCGAAGTTATCGGCAACTGGCAGGAGCCATATGGTTGTCGCTTTATTGTATGAAATGCAAACGCCCTGTAATTGCTTTACTTTATCACTAAATGGTAGCAAATAGTCGTAGAAGAAATAGATGGCGTAAATGACAACGATGATACGATGGAGATCAAGGTGTCGCGCCGGTGATGATGGTGATCACGACGGTGCTTCGGAGATGGAGATCACAAGGACAAGATGATGATGGCCATATCATATCACTTATATTGATTGCATGTGATGTTTATCCTTTACGCATCTTATCTTGCTTTGATTGACGGTAGCATTTTAAGATGATCTCTCACTAATTATCAAGAAGTGTTCTCCCTGAGTATGCATCGTTGCGAAAGATCTTCGTGCTGAGACACCACGTGATGATCGGGTGTGATAGGCTCTACGTTCAAATACAACGGGTGCAAAATAGTTGCACACGCGGAATACTCAGGTTAAAATTGACGAGCCTAGCATATACAGATATGGCCTGGGAACACGGAGACCGAAAGGTCGAACGTGAATCATATAGTAGATATGATCAACATAGTGATGTTCACCATTGAAAACTACTCCATCTCACGTGATGATCGGACATGGTTTAGTTGATTTGGATCACGTGATCACTTAGATGACTAGAGAGATGTCTGTATAAGTGGGAGTTCTTAAGTAATATGATTAATTGAACTTAAATTTATCATGAACTTAGTCATGGTAGTATTTTGCAAATTATGTTAGATCAACAGCTCGTGTTGTTGCTTCCCTATGTTTTTATATGTGTTCCTAGAGAAAACTAAGTTGAAAAATGTTAGTAGCAATGATGCGGACTTGGTCCGTGATCTGAGGTTTATCCTCATTGCTGCACAGAAGAATTATGTCCTTGATGCACCGCTAGGTGACAAACCTATTGCAGGAGCAGATGCAGACGTTATGAACGTTTGGCTAGCTCAAAATGATGACTACTTGATAGTTTAGTGCACCATGCTTAAACGGATTAGAATCGGGACTTCAAAGACGTTTGGAACGTCATGGACCATATGAGATGTTCCAGGAGTTGAAGTTAATATTTCCAGCAAATACCCGAGTTAAGAGATATGAAGTCTCCAACAAGTTCTATAGCTAAAAGATGGAGGAGAATCGCTCAACTAGTCAGCATGTGCTCAGGTTGTCTGGATAATTCAATCGCTTGAATCAAGTGGGAGTTAATCTTCCAGATAAGATAGTGATTGATAGAATTCTCTAGTCACCATCACTAAAGTTACTAGAACTTTGTGATGAACTATAGTATGCAAGGGATGATGAAAACGATCCCCGAGCTCTTCGTGATGTTGAAATCGACGAAGGTAGAAATCAAGAAAGAACATTAAGTGTTGATGGTTGACAAGATCACTAGTTTCAAGAAAAGGGCAAATGGAAAGAAAGGGGAACTTCAAGTAGAATGACAAGCAAGTTGTCACTCCCACGAAGAAGCCCAAAGCTGAACCAAAGCCTGAAACTCAGTGCTGCAAAGGAAATGGTCACTGGAAACGGAAATGCCCTGAATATTTGGTGGATAAGAAGGATGGCAAAGTGAACAAGGGTATATTTGATATACAAGTTATTGATGTGTGCCTTACTAGTGTTTATAGTAGCCCCTGAGTATTTGATACTTGTTCAGTTGCTAAGATTAGTAACTCGAAACAGGCGTTACATAATAAACAGAGACTAGTTGAGGGGAAGTGACGATGAGTGTTAGAACTAGTTCCAAGATTGATATGATCATTATCACACACTCCCTATACTTTCGGGATTAGTGTTAAGCCTAAATAAATGTTATTTGGCATTTGCGTTGAGCATAAATATGATTTGATCATGTTTATTGCAATATGGTTATTCATTTAAAGTCAGAGAATAATTGTTGTTCTGTTTACATGAATAAAACCTTCAATGGTCATACACCCAATAAAAATAGTTTGTTGGATCTCGATCATAGTGATACACATATTCATAATATTGATGCCAAAAATGCAAAGTTAATAATGGTAGTGCAACTTATTTGTGGCACTGCCGTTTGGGTCATATTGGTGTAAAGCGCATGAAGAAACTCCATCAATATGGATTTTCGGAATCACTCGGTTATGAATCATTTGATGTTTGCGAATTGTGCCTTTTGGGCAAGATGACTAAAACTCCGTTCTCCGGAACCATGGAACGAGCTACTGACTTATTGGAAATAATACATACCGATGTATGCGATCCGATAAGTGTTAAGGCTCGCGGCGTGTATCGTTATTTTCTGACCTTCACAGATGATTTGAGAAGATATGGGTATATCTGCTTGATGAAACATAAGTCTGAAACATTTGAAAAGTTCAAAGAATTTCAGAGTGAAGTGGAAAATCATCGTAACAAGAAAAATAAAGTTTCTACGATCTGACCGTGGAGACGAATATTTGAGTTACGAGTTTGGTCTTCATTTAAAACAATGTGAGATAGTTTCGCAACTCACGCCACCTGGAACACCACAATGTAATGGTGTGTCCGAACGTCGTAATCGTACTTCAGTAGATATGGTGCGATCTATGATGTCTCTTATCGATTTATCACTATCATTTTGGGGTTATGCATTAGAGACAGTTGCATTCACGTCTAATAGGGCACCATCTAAATCCGTTGAGACGACACCATATGAACTATGGTTTCGCAGTAAACCAAAGTTGTCGTTTCTTAAATTTTGGGGCTGCGATGCTTATCTGAAAAAATTTCACCTGATAAGCTCGAACCCAAATCGAAGAAGTGCGTCTTCATAGAATACCCAAAGGAAACTGTTGGGTACACCTTCTATCACAGATCCGAAGGCAAGATATTCATTGCTAAGATGGATCCTTTCTAGAGAAGGAGTTTCTCTCGAAAGAAGTGAGTGGGAGGAAAGTAGAACTTGATGAGGTAATTGTACCTTTTCCCGTATTGGAAAGTAGTTCATCACAAAAATCAGTTCCAGTGATTCCTACACCAGTTAGTGAGGAAGTTAATGATGATGATCATGAAACTTCGGATCAAGTTGCTACCAAACCTCGTAGGTCTTCCAGAGTAAGATCCGCACCAGAGTGGTGCGGTAATCATGTTCTGGAAGTCATGTTACTAGACCATGATGAACCTATGAACTATGAGGAAGCGATGATGAGCCCAGATTCCGTGAAATGGCTTGAGGCCATAAAAAATCTGAGATATGATCCATGTATGAGAACAAAGTTTGGACTTTGATTGACTTGCTCGATGATCAGCAAGCCATGTTAAATAAATGGATCTTCAAGAGGAAGGCGGACACTGATAGTAGTGTTACTATCTACTAAGCTTGACTTGTTGCGAAAGGTTTTCGACAAGTTCAAAGTGTTGAATACGATGAGATTTTCTCACTCGTATCGATGCTTAAGTCTGTCTGAATCATGTTAGCAATTGCCACATTTTATGAAATCTGACAGATGGATGTCAAAACTGCATTTCTTAATGGATTTTTTGAAGAAGAGTTATATATGATGCAACCAGAAGGTTTTGTTAATCCTAAAGGTGCTAACAAAATGTGCAAGATCCAGTGATCCATCAATGGACTGGTGCAAGCATCTCGGAGTTGGAATATACGCTTTGATGAGTTGATCAAAGCATATGGTTTTATACAGACTTTTGGAAAGGCCTGTATTTACAAGGAAGTGAGTGGGAGCACTACAGCCTTTCTGATAAGTATATGTGAATGACATATTATTAATTTGAAATGATGTAGAGTTTTCTGTAAAGCATAAAGGAGTGTTTGAAAGGAGTTTTTCAAAGAAAGACCTCGGTGAAGCTGCTTACACATTGAGCATCAAGATCTATATAGATAGATCAAGACGCTTGATAAGTTTTTTCAATGAGTACATACCTTGATAAGATTTTGAAGTAGTTGAAAATGGAACAATCAAAGAAGGAGTTCTTGCCTATGTTGCAAGGTGTGAAATTGAGTAAGACTCAAATCCCGACCACGACAGAAAATAGAAAGAGAATGAAAAGTCATTCCCTATGCCTCAGTCATAGGTTCCATAAAAGTATGTCATGCTATGTACTAGGCCCATTGTATACTCTGCCCTAGTTTGGCAAGGGAGTACAATAGTGATCTAGGAGTAGATCACTGGACATTGGTCAAAATTATCCTTAGTGGAATAAGGATATATTTCTCGATTATGGAGGTGACAAAAGGTTCGTCGTAAAGGGTTACGTCGATGCAAGTTTTGGCACTGGTCCAGATGACTTTAAGTCTTAATTTGGATACACATTGAAAGTGGGAGCAATTAGCTACAGTAGCTCCGTGCAGAGCATTGTACACACAGAATATTTGCAAAATACATACGGCTCTGAATGTGACAGACCCGTTGACTAAACTTCTCTCACAAGCAAAACATGATCATACCTTAGTACTCTTTGGGTGTTAATCACATAGCAATGTGGACTAGATTATTGACTCTAGTAAACCTTTTGGGTGTTGATCACATGACGATGTGAACTATGGGTATTAATCACATACAGATGTGAATTGGTGTTAAATCACATGGCGATGTGAACTAGATTATTACCTCTAGTGCAAGTGGGAGACTGAAGGAAATATGCCCTAGAGGCAATAATAAAGTTATTATTTATTTCCTTATTTCATGATAAATCTTTATTATTCATGCTAGAATTGTATTAACCGGAAACATAATACATGTGTGAATACATAGACAAACATAGTGTCACTAGTATGCCTCTACTTAACTAGCTCGTGAATCAAAGATGGTTAAGTTTCCTAGCCATGGACACAAGATTTGTGATTTGATTAACGGGATCACATCATTAGGAGAATGATGTGATTGAGTTGACCCATTCCGTTAGCCTTAGCACTTGATCGTTTAGTATGTTGCCATTACTTTCTTCATGACTTATACATGTTCCTATAACTATGAGATTATGCAACTCCCGTTTACCGGAGGAACACTTTGTGTGCTACCAAACGTCACAACATAACTGGGTGATTATAAAGGAGCTCTACAGGTGTCTCCGAAGGTACTTGTTGAGTTGGCGTATTTCGAGATTAGGATTTGTCACTCCGATTGTCGGAGAGGTATCTCTGGGCCCTCCCGGTAATGCACATCACTATAAGCCTTGCAAGCAATGTAGCTAATGAGTTAGTTACGGAATGATGCATTATGTAACGAGTAAAGAGACTTGCCGGTAACGAGATTGAACTAGGTATTGGATACCGACGATCGAATCTCGGGCAAGTAACATACCACTGACAAAGGGAACAACGTATGTTGTTATGCAGTTTGACTGATAAAGATCTTCGTAGAATATGTAGGAGCCAATATGAGCATCCAGGTTCCGCTATTGGTTACTGACTGGAAACGTGTCTCGGTCATGTCTACATAGTTCTCGAACCCGTAGGGTCCGCACGCTTAAGGTTTCGATGACAGTTATATTATGAGTTTATGAGTTTTGATGTACCAAAGGAGTTCAGAGTCCCGGATGAGATCGAGGACATGAGATCGATATATTGGACGACTATATTCGGAGTTCAGAAAGGTTCCGAGTGATTCAGGTATATTTCGGAGTACCGGAGAGTTACGGGAATTCGCCGGGGAGTATATGGGCCTTATTGGCCTTTATGGGAAAGAGAGAGGAGAGGTTGGGTGTCCCCCAAGGCCTAGTCTGAATTGGACTAGGGGGAGGGGTTGCGCCCCCTCCTTCCTTCTCTTCTCTTCCCCCTTTCCTTGACTCCTACTCCTACTACTTGGAAGGGGAGGAATCCTACTCCCGGTGGGAGTAGGACTCCTCCTTGGCGCGCCTCCTCCTGGCCGGCCACCCCCTCCCCCTTGATCCTTTATATACGGGGGCAGGGGGGGCACCTCTAGGCACAACAACAATTGATCCCTTGGATCTCTTAGCCGTGTGTGGTGCCCCCCTCCACCATAGTCCACCTCGATAATATCGTAGCAGTGCTTAGGCGAAGCCCTGCGATGGTAGAACATCAAGATCGTCACCACGCCGTCGTGCTGACGAAACTCTCCCTCGACACTCGGCTGGATCGGAGTTCGAGGGACGTCATCGAGCTGAACATGTGCTAGAACTCGGAGGTGCCGTAGTTTCGGTGCTTGATCTGTCGGGCCGTGAAGACGTATGACTACATCAACCACGTTGTTCTAATGCTTCCGCTTTCGGTCTACGACGGTACGTGGAAACACTCTCCCCTCTCGTTGCTATGCATCACCATGATCTTGCGTGTGCGTAGGAAAATTTTGAAATTACTACGTTCCCCAACAGGTACTTGGGTTCATCATGATAGTAGCAATATGTTGTCCTCGGAGTAATTTGATATGGCAATAGTAAGCTCTGTAATATTTTTTGGATATTTCTTTAACTTGGATCGCAGGTTGATATGGTATCGGAGTATCAGTTATCTCACATATATCTTGGGGACAAATTCCGTCATTTCATTGGTCAGGTGCGACTGAACCGAGCTTTTCCAGTGCAACCACATTTGCCTCTATGGGAAGGCACTAATGTGGTCTATTTTTGTGCCTCTCGCCGGTGCCTCCAACTAGGGAAGGTTACGGGCGTGCGCTACCCTGATCATGTTGGCAGACATAAGCCTTGTGTGCCTATTGTTCTTGTACCCGGATTGTCCTTGTTTGGGACCATTTTTGTTTTGCCACGATGATGGCCGTTGGATGTCATGAGTTGACATCGGGGCCACCCAGGACTGATACCAAAGGGGAGTTGGTCGGAGTGGCTGGGAGAGTGTCCTGGCAATAGATCGATTTTGTCGGAACGCCGTTGGTCCACCTGAATGGGAGTATGAGGCCATGGTTTCTGTGATGTGGGTACAGTGTGCTAACCTCTACAATATGTGTGTTTAATCTATCGATAGCCGCGTCCTTAGTCATGGGCACAGTTCATACTAGGTCACACCATTCGATCAACACTCACAAGACGGAATGACTAATTAGATGATTTATATGTTGATATTATGTGCTGTAACAGTTTGGCAGGATGCCGATGATGATGTTTTGAGATGATCTTGAGGATGATCATTCAGTTGGTGATATGGTCACGAGGTGATCATGTGGAGATTTTGATCACGAGGTGATCGAGATGGTATATTGCTTGGCCGGATAGCCAAGAGTGAGATGGTTATTGAGATTGAGAAGTTGGTTTATTAGCATTGTAGTAGTTTCATATCATGCTTAGTAGTTGTCTTTGCATTGTGGTAGCTGTTAATTTGTTAACCTATTGAATGCTATGTTGTTGTATTGCCTTGATGATTTTGGTTGTTGTGAACTTGCAAGTACATTCAATGTACTGACCTGGCGTTTCATGGTAGATTGCAGGTGATGTTGTGATTGCTTTGCTTGTCTAGGAGTCCGCCCGTGCGAGCTAGATCGTGTCCCAGCCAGAGTCCCTTTGGAGTGGAGTTCACCACCTTCGTCATTTTTCCGCTGCTACGAGTTGTTCTGCTGCTAGCATAGAGCAAGTGAAGTATGGCATGCATAGTGTCGTCGTGCTGATGTGAACCTTTGTAACATCAGACTCATGTATTTATCCTTTGTAATAAGAGCTGGTTTGTTCTATGCCACGCAGTGCCATATTCCAGAAGACTTGATATCTGGCCTGGAATACCGGGTGTTTCGGTCTCTCTAAGCCAGGGTGCCACAGGGCTTGGTATCCGAGCAGGTCTGGCTATAGGACGCCCTAGTTAACGTGAGCAGTAGTAATCGGTAGTATAGAGTCTGCCTTGTTTGTTGCATTTGGTTGCTGCATTTGTTTGTTGCATAGCATGCATATAGTCTTAGTAATTGTTGCTAACGGTTTATCTGGTGAGTGTATATGGCTTCGGGTCCTGACCCTCTACAGCTCAACCTCTTTATTCCTCCAGTTTCCCTTTTCTTTTGGTGTTTGGTGTCATCTCCAACCCAGGAGAGTGATGCCAAGTGATCCAGACACTGTTTTCAGGAATGGTGCTCAGGTATCACACCGATCTCCTCCTTCCAACTATCCCTATCATTCCGGTGGTAGACAGGTTGCTACCACGAAACATGCCTTTTGTGACGTTGACAACCCTTAATGATTTTCGTCATAAAAAAGGCAATGTCAGCCGACTCAGCTTTCCTTGTTATCCTCTTCCATGGACGAGTATGGACCCCTTCCGTCCGCTTGATAATAATGTGGTCGGGACATTCGTGTCCTGCTACATGGTTACCAAGTACGTCCCCGCCTCCAAGCTAGTCAAGGTTATTACCTTGCTAGGCCAGCACTTGGTGTAGCGATGCTTACACTAATTTTTCCCACACACTAATTCGCCTTCGTGCACACCGACACAACATGTTATATCATAGTACCGGAGTTTCCACGAGATTTGTGTGCTTAATTAGGTGTGCATATTGTGTGATATTGTTTGTGTGTGTGATTTGTATGCCTTTTTATTCCTTGGTTTGGTTGAGTTGTTTTGTTTGGTTCTTTTTGGGCCTCGGAGTTACATTATTTTCCCCCTATAGAAGTTTCTCATCAACCGGCACCAAACTCGAAGAAGCAGCATGGATATAAAAGCTACGGACGCTCAGCTAAGTAGTAGGGGATTCTCAGTTGACTGCATTATGAACGCTCAGCTAAATGGTGTCACTAATCGAATATCAAGAGCCAATACACATCTGTTGTGCCCTTTTCGCAGCAATAATGATCAACCTACTAGGAAGATAAGGCAAGCATAAGACCAATGGTACATTTTCGATACAAGGTATGATTCGTATACAATGTCCATTTCAGCTATGAATGAACTTGGGAAACATGCTCTACTTTGGAAAGAAAGCGAGAATGTGCTTTCACCAAGGAAGCCAGTCAAATAACTTTCATCATGCAAGTAAGTAGACACACAGATATTATGGAATATGTACGGTATCATATCATCGTGCGAAGTTTTTGATATAAGAATCTCAGACTTCCTCCACGCGCTATCAGAAGAAGCTTATGATGCAAGGCTCCTCAAAATCTTTTAGTACGATACATGGAATCGCTTCCGATCCAAGATACCCAGTCCTCCAATGCAAGGTACCTCGGTAAAAGGTTCTGACATAAGGAATTGAATCTTCCTCAACAAGAAACCCAAGGAGAAGATTCTCAAGTACGAAACCCGGGCTTCTCCAGCACAATACTGAAGTCAAGCTTCATGTGTCAGATATCAAGACTTCTTCTGCATGCTACCCAGACAAAAGCATCAAGTAGAAGCTAACGAGTCTTCCTCAGCAAGCTATTTAGATGGCTTCTCTCGTGAGCCACTCAGTCCGTGTCAGTACCACACTATTGCACCATCCTCAGGGATTATATAGTGAGATGGCAGTATATGGAAGTGCATCTCAAGAATCAGATCAACACTATTTTTGTCAGAAGTACAAATCAATCAAGGCATATGTCTGCTTCAGAAATCAAGTGTTCATCTACATATTTTTCCATCTATACGGTGATAATGCATCCCCGGACATGCAAGTCACTCATTCAAGGATACACCTATGATCCAGCTGAATTACCTACATAAGGTAAAGATTAAACAAAACTCATGAGTCATGCTCAATAAAGATAAGAAAAAATACATCTCATGTAATGAAAGGATTGACAAGCTCTAGAGATGACAACACAAAATCATTAGCCTTGACAATGGAAGCAAATTTACCACAGCAGAACCAAACTCGATGGCTTCCTCTCCCACCGCCACCCCAGCAATCTCCACCACCTCCGACGATCTCCACCCCTAGCCACCAAATTTTAGTTTCTCTCCGACAGATCTCTCCGGTGTCTTGAGATATACACGTTCCTACCCATCTTTCATGGGTTCTACTGATGGTTCCACCCTTGGCTTGGACTTCTCCAAGGGTTTGGTTTTTGCTGAGAAGGTTTTTCAATCTACGGGCTTTTCGGTGCATCCCATGGAAGACTCGGAAATCTTCACCATGGTGGTCTCTTTTGGATGTCATTCTTTCCGTTTGAATGAAGATTCGGTGGCAGCGGCTCTGGAGGCAGCAATTGGCGGCTCGGGCATTGATCTCATGGTTTTGTTGATCAAGGATAAGGTATTTGTCTTTCAGGTATCTTGCAAGGCTGTCGCCATGATCATTATTAGTCTTAGATCTTTTACTTGTGATCATTTCAAATGTTACTTTTATCTTTGGAGTAACGGTGGCCCGAATTGGAGTCGTGAGTTCAAGATTTGGAAATCGGAATGTGATGCCGAGTGGATCCTCGTTTGTCCTTCTAAGCGGCGTGCAACTCTTGGGGTTCTAGCCATGCATTCTAGGCCATCAAAATCTTCATTCAAATCTTCAAGCTTTGTTGGCAAGAAATTATCTATTTCGGTCTTTCAAAATTATAATGCTTGTCGAGGTTATCGGTATCCGGCTACGGAAAATTGCATTCGGACTACTGAAGATGCTGTATATTCTATCCCTCCACATGAGAGAGTTGTCATCCATCCCATGTCGTCGGTGAGCCTCCGTTGGACGTCGGGGAGGCCATCTATCTTGTTTGGTACGGTTCAGGATCTCCTGCCGTTAGCTGATCGCTCGCCGCGTATCTCGGGTGGGAATTTGGGTGCTTTGAATGTGTATGTGCCAAATATTGCAGGGTCCAATTCTACACGTGCCACGGGCCCCGGGCTGCTCTCTGTTGGGTCCGACCGGGCAGGCCCGGCTTCTTCAGCGGATAATTTGGATATTCCATCTTCTCAGCAAGCCAGGGATGATTTTGAGGATTTAATTTCAAATATGGTTGATGAGGTTCTCACGTGTCAAAAGTGTTTGAGGAAGGGGCACTTTGCGGCTGCATGCACGTCCAAGTTGTGGTGCATCTCTTGCCTCCGGAGGGGTCATGTCAGGAAGGATTGCAACAAATTTGCACAGGTTTTGGGGCTTGTTTGGCAACCCAAATCCACTAACGCTACAACTTCCGAGGCACGCTGCGGGAATATCTCTCTAACAACACTTTTACCAAACTTGGACCTCTCTTCCACTTCCGCATTAACACCCTCGTCCAGTTCCATCAGCCCTAGCCCCAAGACTCCATCAGCCTCGCTGCCTGAAACCCCTCCTCTGCCATTGCACTCACCGTCGTTGGAGGCTGAGCCTTCGGCTTCGATGGCGAACTTTCATATGGATCCTCGGCTGTACGTCCCTGCTGGCCACCATATCATCGATGGTGGAGAAGATCATCTTCCAAGAACTTTCGTCACACCGCATACCCCAATTGTGCGCCGCCATGAGGAGTTTATGCTTGCTGAGGTAATGCCTATCCCCCAGCCAGATGAGATTGGTGCTGCTAGAGAGACTGTAGTTCAGTGGTTGCAAGCGCATGGAGTTCTAGTCAGATCGGCTCAGCCTTGGATTCGCTCTGCGGGACTTTTTGAGCTTCGCGACACTGCTGTTCATTTCCATCTGCTGCAGCTCCCGCCGCAGCCCCTGGGTAATGACCGCTTTGTGTGATTTATGAAGCATGATGAGGGTGAGTCCTTCCGCGGCGTCCAGGGTTTCCGTCAGGGCCTCCTCATGTTCCTTGGCATTCCCTTGGATCTTCGCAATACAGAGTGTATCAGAGCTGCTGTCAACACTTTCGGCAAATTCCACCATTGGGTTAGCGAGGATCCTTACTTGGTCAGGTCTCTGGTGTTTGCCTCTTTCCCTGAAGACATTCTAGTGCCACGTGATATGGTGTTCATGGATTTTGCACCCTATGGAGGTGCAAGAGTTTCTTGGACTGCTCCCCTGTATATCTTTGGTGCAAATTTTGCTGAGCAGATGCCCCAAGATGAGGATTGGATGCCCATCAATGGCAATCCACACCCTATGCCTGGAGTTCCAATCCCTGAGATGCCTCCTTTCAATTTACCTGCTTTTCCTGCTTTGGGATGGAACGCAGTGCCTCCTCCTCCAGCTGCTCCTTTGGTCAATGAGATGGTTGATGACAATTGGGGAAATTGGGATGACAATGTAGCCCCTGATCCTGTGCAGGACCAGGAACCATGGTGGTGGATTTGTCTACACAGCCAAGCTCTGCTGCTGATGCCCAGGTGCCACCTGCTACTGTTATTATGCTCGATGATGATCAGCCTGAAGCCCCTATTCCTCCTCCAATCAATGAGGAGAATGCTCCTGATCAATGGGCCATTGTGGTTTACCAGCCTCCTGTGATCAGAGAGGAAATTGTTCTGCCTGCTGTGCCTTATGGGCCTCCTCTACCTCCTGACATGCTTTGGAGAAGATCGTTTGAAAGTCTGCTCCAAGCTCCTGTGGTTTTCTCTGTCCCCAAGCCCGTTTCAATGCAGCCTCTATCGCTTGTTGTACTGTTAAAGAGAAGCTGGGATTTTGCTTTTTCTGATTTGGATATGCCATGGCTCACTTGGAAGGACCAAGAAGTGGCCAGGCCAGTCGCTAGAGCTCTGTTTGTTGATCCTGCTCCTGAGCAGGCGATTTCTCCTGCGGCTGTGGTGAAAGCAAGAAGGCCACGACAACCTTTGGCGCCAACACCAATTATTGATACTTCTGTCAGACGTTGCACGAGGAGTTCAGTCCAGCGGGATGGTTTCAAGCCCGTTTTCCATGAGCTTGCTATTCATCCCAAGAGGAAGAAGCCCAGAGCGAAGCCTTTCATGGCCCAGTATACTGAAGAACCGGCTTATGAAGAAATCCCCCCAGCGACACCTATTGCGTGGCTTCAGGAAATTGGGCGAGAGTTGGAAATTGATGCCACTCTCCTCTCTGTGGATTTACTTATGGTGCACCCACTTGCTTCTGCCTCCGTCATCCCTGATGTTTAGTGTGCTCTTTGTCTACTGGGTGTGGCAGGCCCTTAAGCTCGCTTCTTTTGTGTTTTCTGTCTGTCAGTTATGTCATGAACTTTCCTATATCTGTGTGGTGGGTCAGACTTTGTTCTGCTATTTTGGACATGTGACATTGTGTGTCATATGGTTTATGCTTCCCAGTGTATGCTTTAATGAGTAACTTATGTAGAAATTGGAATGTGTTGTGCTGGAATGTTAGAGGTCGGAACTCTCAATCTAGGCAGAGAGCTGTTAGACAGAAAATTGAGGAAAGTCAATGCTCTATAGCCTGTTTGCAAGAAACTAAATGCTCATCCTTTGATTCCAGATCAATCAAGAGTTTCTGCCCTAAGAGATTTGACTCTTTTGCTTGCTCCCTGAGGGAGTCCTGGATTAGGGGGTGTCCGGATAGCCGGACTACCATCATCAGCCGAACTATCATCGGACGGACTATCATCATCGACTGGACTCCAAGACTATGAAGATACAAGATTGAAGACTTTGTCCCGTGTCCGGATGAGACTTTCCTTGGCGTGGAAGGCAAGCTATACGGATACGTAGATCTCCTACCATTGTAACCGAGTCTATGTAACCCTAGCCCTCTCCGGTGTCTATATAAACCGGATGGCTCTAGTCCGCAGGACAACAACAACAACAACCATTACAATCATACCATAGGCTAGCTTCTAGGGCTTAGCCTCCTTGATCTCGTGGTAGATCCACTCTTGTAAACATCCACAATATCAATATCAATCAAGCAGGACATAGGGTTTTACCTCCATCAAGAGGGCCCGAACCTGGGTAAAACATCGTGTCCCTTGTCTCCTGTTAACATCCGCCTAGACGCACAGTTCGGGACCCCCTACCCGAGATCCGCTGGTTTTGACACCGACATTGGTGCTTTCATTGAGAGTTCCTCTGTGTCATCACCAATAGGCTTGATGGCCTCTTCAATCGTCAACGACGCAGTCCTAGGTGAGACTTTTCTCCCCGGACAGATCTTCGTATTCGGCGGCTTCGCACTGCGGGCCAACTCACTTGGCCATCTGGAGCAGATCAAAAGCTACGCCCCTGGCCGTCAGGTCAGGTTTGGAAGCCTAAACTTCACGGCCGATATCCACGGGGACTTGATCTTCGATGGACCTGAGCCACAGCCGAGCGTGCCGCGCTATCACGATGGGCACGACCTAACTCTGCCGTTGGACAGTATCTTGGAGGCCGCACATGAATCCGCTCCGACCCATAGTCCGGAGCCGAATGCTCAGATCGAGGACGGATGGCTGGACACCGCCTCGGGAGCTACAACTTCTATGGCAATGGAGTCGAACACTTACCTTCTCCCGCATAAATCTCATAACTCTGGGGTGACGGACTCTCTGCCGGACTCCGAACCTCCTGCGCCCCTGCCGGTCGAATCCGACTGGGCGCCGATCATGGAATTCACCGCTGCGGACGTCTTTCAGCACTCACCCTTTGGTGATATCTTAAATTCGCTGAAGCATCTCTCGCTATCCGGAGAGCCCTGGCCGAACTACGGCCAGGATGGTTGGGACATGGACGACGAAGAAATTCATAGCCCACCCACCACCCACTTCGTAGCCACCGTCGACGATCTAACCGACGTACTCGACTACGACTCCGAAGACATCGACGGTATGGACGACGATGCCGGAGACTATCAAGAACCAGTGTCTACAGGACACTAGAAGACCACCTCGTCATACGACATATACATGGTGGACACCCCAAAAGATGGGGACGGCGAAGAAGCAACGGAGGCCGATTCCTTAAAGAAACAGCCCAAGCGCCGACGTCAGCGACGCCGCTCTAAATCCCGCCACAACAAGAATGGAGATTCCGGCACAAGAGATAATAACACCCCAGAAAGTGCCAAAGACAACCCCCTCCAGCACGATCCAGCGCAGGAGGAGGCAGAAGCAAGCCCTCACGAGAGGGCGGCAGACGAAGAGGTCGAGGATGATAATTACTTACCTCCCTCCGGAGACGAGGCAAGCCTCGACGACGACGACGAATTCGTCGTGCCTGAGGATCCTGTCGAACAAGAGCGTTTCAGACGCAGGCTAATGGCCACGACAAACAGCCTAAAGAAAAAACAGCAACAGCTTCAAGCTAATCAAGACCTACTGGCCGACAGATGGACCGAGGTCCTCACGGCCGAAGAGTATGAACTCGAACGCCCCTGCAAAAGTTACCCAAAACGCAAGTTGCTCCCCCGACTAGAGGAGGAAGCGTACAAACCTGCATCACCAGCGCACAATACGGCAGACCGACCACCTCGTGGCCGCGACAGAGAGGCATGCAAGCCCTCCACCAAAACCGTACCCCGGCATCGATCAAAAAGCATGAAGCCACGGGGTAACGCGCCGGACTTGCGGGATATATTGGAGGACAAGGCAAGACAATCCAGATCTATCTATGGATCACGTGGGCGCCCCAAGACCCACGACGAATACCGTCGCGCCGGATACAACTACTCCGGCCGGGCCGAGCACAACAGACAACGCTCTCTCGAGCTACGTCGCGATATTGCTCAATACAGAGGCGCCGCACACCCACTATGCTTCACTAACGAAGTAATGGATCATCAAATCCCTGAAGAGTTTAAACCCGTTAATATCGAATCCTACGATGGCACAACAGACCCCGAGGTTTGGATTGAGGATTATCTCCTCCATATACATATGGCCCGCGGCGACCATCTTCACGCCATCAAATATCTCCCGCTCAAGCTTAAAGGACTAGCTCGGCATTGGCTTAACAGCCTGCCCGCAGAGTCAATTGGATGCTGGGAAGACCTGGAAGCCGCATTCCTCGACAACTTCCAGGGCATGTATGTGCGACCACCATACGCAGATGACCTAAGCCACATAATCCAGCAGCTAGACGAATCGGCCATGCAATTCTGGACACGGTTCTTAACAAAGAAAAATCAAATCGTCGACTGTCCGGATGCAGAGGCCCTCGCTGCCTTCAAACATAACATCCGCGACGAGTGGCTGGCCCGGCACCTAGGACAGGAATAGCCGAAATCCATGGCAGCCCTCACATCACTCATGACCCGCCTCTGTGCGGGAGAGGATAGCTGGCTAGCTCGCAGCAACAACCTCAGCAAAAATGCTGGCAGTCCGGATACCAAGGACCGCAATGGCAGGTCGCGTCAAAACAAAAACAAACGCCGCATTAACGGTGATAGCAATGAGGATACGGCAGTCAACGCCGGATTCTGAGGCTCCAAGCCCGGTCAACGGAAGAAGCAATTCAAAAGAACCACTCCGGGCCTGTCCAATTTGGACCGAATACTCGACCGCTCCTGTCAAATACATGGAACCCCCGAAAAGCCAGCTAACCACATCAACAGAGATTGTTGGGTATTCAAGCAGGTAGGCAAATTAATCGCCGAATACAATGACAAGGGGCTACACAGCGATGACGAGGAAGAGACCCGGCCGCCGAACAACAGAGGACAAAAGGGATTCCCCCTCAAGTTCGGACGGTAAACATGATATACGCAACGCATATACCCAAGAGGGAGCGGAAGCTGCACTAATGGACGTATACGCGATGGAGCCAGTCGCCCCAAAATTCAACCCATGGTCCTCTTGCCCGATCACTTTCGATCGAAGAGACCATCCGACCAGTATCCTCCATGGCGGATTCGCCGCATTGGTTTTAGACCCAATCGTCGATGGATTTCACCTCACGAGAGTCCTGATGGACGGCGGCAGTAGCCTGAACCTGCTTTATCAGGATACAGTGTGCAAGATGGGCGTAGACCCTTCAAGGATTAAACCTACAAAGACAACCTTCAAAGGCATCATACCAGGTGTCGAGGCCAGTTGTACAGGCTCAGTCACACTGGAAGTGGTCTTCGGATCCCCGGATAATTTCCGAAGCGAGGAGTTAATCTTCGACATAGTCCCGTTCCGCAGTGGCTATCACGCTCTGCTCGGACGAACCACGTTTGCAAAATTCAACGCGGTGCCGCATTATGCATACCTTAAGCTCAAGATGCCAGGCCCTCGTGGAGTCATCACGGTCAATGGAAACACGGAATGCTCCCTCCGAACGGAGGAACATACAGCGGCTCTCGCGGCAGAAGTACAGAGCAGCCTTTTAAGGCAATTTTCGAGTACGGCCGTTAAACGACCGGACACGGCCAAACGCGCCCAGAGCAACATCAACCAAGACCACCTGGCACGTTCCGAGCATGCATAGCAATGCGGCCTCAACCCCAGCCCTCGCACAATTGTAAGACAAACTCTCCGCGTACATAATTACGCCCTGGAGATACCATGGGCATAGGGGGAGAGGCACAACCACAACAGACCCAGAGTGCGGTTCGACCACACCAGGGGCTCCCAAGTGTGTCACTCTTTTTATCTTTTATTTCTCTCTTTTTTATACAGAACTCTGTCCGGCGGCGAACCTGCCGAACTCATGATGCAACAGCCAGGGAGGGACAAAGGCCACGACGAACACTCAGGTGGTCTCCATTACGAGCATTAAATTTGTTAAATACACCATTCCGCGGCCTACCCCTGGAGGGAGACGCCTTTAATTTGTCCAATCCCTTGCTTTCCGCACTATTTGTATCATTCCGCACTCATAGCAGCTCTTCTCGAATAAAATGCAGCACTTTTTGCCCATAATTGCATTACCTTATATATATATATATATGTTCATTTACGACATGTTGCATCCGTACATTTTGGTACGGCCAAATACACCAGGGGCTTATGTTCCCCGCATTATGGTGTGATGAAGTCCGAACACTTTCACAAGTGCGGCACCCAGAACTTATAGCATTATATGAATCGGCTCTGAATCATGTCTTGGGTCAATAGTTGGGTTTGCCCGGCTCCCATGTTTGGCACCTTACGTTCCGTTCTATCGGCTAAGGTAGCACTGGGAGAACCACTGCAAATGCGCCCCGGTTGAGCCGGGTTAACGCCTCAGTGGAGAAAGCTAAAACTAACTGTCATGATAAGGCGAGAGACTGGTCGCTGTTCGAGAGGTCCTTTCGGGTCCTTAAAGACCTACGCCGCTTCAAGCGAAGTTCCGAATAATGTCCGACGAAGGCGTGGATAGCGCCCCTAATTCGGTCTTCCGAATACTAGGGGCTTCGCCGAAATTTAAAATTATAGAATTCTATGGCTAAGTGAGAGTGTTCAAGCACAATAAGTCTGGTTGCCTTGTTCGTTGTGTTGAGCGCCTCCCTAGATGGACCCAAAAATGGGAACAAGAGCGCTCAAGTTTATCCCGAACACCCCAGCACTCGTGGCATGGGGGCTGAAGCCGACGACTTGCCATCTCCCAAATTTACTAAACGGCCGCACAGAAGGTAATATTTTAAATTAACAAGCGTTGCTTAGCGCATATGAACAAAGTTTTCAGCGCACAGGATAACACATTGCGAATTTACTCAATAAATACATCCCTGGGGCACTCATCCGCAATCTTGCGGGCACCCTTCAGGACAGTCTTATAGTACATTTCGGGCGTACGATATTCCTTGCCCGCTGGTGGCGCGTCAGTGATTAGCTTCTCCACATCCAGCTTGCCCCAATGCACCTTTGCGCGGGCAAGGGCCCGACGAGCACCTTCAATACAGGCGGAGCGCTTGATAACCTCCACCCAGGGGCACGCATCCACCAACCGTCGCACGAGACCGAAGTAGCTCCCAGGCATGGCCTCTCCAGGCCACAGCCGGACTATGAGGCCCTTCATGGCCTGCTCGGCCACCTTGTGGAGCTCGGCCAGCTACTTCAGCTGGTCGCTAGGGGGCACCGAATGGCCGGCCTCAGCATACCGAGACCAGAAGACCTTCTCCATTGAGCTCCCCTCCTCGGCTCGGTAGAATGCGGCGGCATCAGACACGCTACAAGGCAGATCTGCAAACGCCCCTGGAGAGCTCCTAATTCGGGTAAGTAACACGTAATTTACATTCACATGCTTGCTTTGCATGAAAAATGCCTTACCCGCCGCTATCTTCCTCACCAACTCAATCTCCTGAAGGGACTTATGGGCATCGGCCTTGGTAGTCTTGGCACTTTCGAGAGCCGAGGCAAGCTCGGACTCTCGAGTCTTTGAGTCACGCTCCAAACTTGCATGCTTTTCCATGAGAGCCTGGAGCTCTTGCTGAACCACCGCCACCTGCGCCTCCTGCTTTTCTCGCTCTGCCCATTCCGCGGCCGCATTGCGTTCGGCCGCAGACACGGCCTCCTTCAGGGTCGCCACCTCGTTCGTGGCCCCTGCAATACCCATGTTATCCTTGTTATTTTTTGTTGCAACCTAAATCCTTTTCTGTAAGGTACAAGTTCAAAGTGGTGTTACTCACCTTCTTTGTCCTAGAGCTGCTTCTTGGCGCGGCCGAGCTCTTGCTCGGACCGTTCGAGCTCCTGCTTCAAAGCACCGACCTCCGTAGTCAGTGCGGCAGAGGTCACCAGCGCAGCCTGCAACCCATATTGACATAATTTTTTAGCAACCCTGCGTATATCGTCTTTTTTTGCAGATCCTCAGTCCGGCTTTTCTTTTCGAACACCGAACCGAGCATCAGGGGCTACTGTCTATGCGGTATTACATTGCATATTTTTTAACTTCTTACCTCAAAGCATGATAGAAGGCTACTGCAGGCTTCGGTCAGCCCACTCTTGGCAAGTTGTACCTTCTGAATCACCGCACTCATAATAGTGCGGTGTTCTTCCTTGATGGAAGCGCTCTGCCGCGCCTCCAACAAATTGACCGGCGCCTCCGGTTGGACGGAAGCTGCCGGCGTCACGGTCTTGCCCTTCGTGCGAAGGGGCCACCGGCCGGACTCCGGAACCACTGCGGGTTCTGATATGGAGTCCGGTGCAAAGTCCGGGAGGACGCCTTGTGGCACCTCCGGAGCCTCCCCCTGAGGGGTCCCTTCTTGGGATCCCACCTCGGCATCCTCGGTGTCGCGAGGGGTGGAGGCGGCCGGGATGGAGTCTACATCCGATGGAGCCAACGACCCGCTCGATGAAGCGGGGAGATCATCATTGGCCGGACTACAGGCAGCATGCGGCATCAGAATGACACTATGTGACGCAGAAAAAGAAATTATAAATCATTCAGGAGTCCGGATACTTACGATCTCGCCGGAGGCCTGGCCCTTGAAGGCCATTCTTCCTCGCCAATGTTAATGTTGGCGGAGCTGTCCGGGGGAATAGTCCTTCCCCTCTTGGACCCTTCGGCCTCCCCTGTTGGGGAAGCCTTCCTCTTCCTCTCTCCCTCCTCTGGGAGAGAGTCCTCTTTCTCCTCCTCGTTTTCGGGGGAGGAGTCCGCCCCGGAGTCGTCGTACACCTGAAAACGGGAACTCTTTCAAGCACCCGTGGCCTCCTTCTTGGCCTTCTTCTCCGGCACCACGTGTGGTGCCGGAACCAGCAGCCTCGTTAGATGGGCGTCTACTGGGTTTTCTGGCATGGGAGCCGGGCAGATAATCTGCTCCGCCTTCCTCATCCAGTCCTGTCAAAGGAAAAGGGGAAATTAAAACCCGCATAGAATCAAACTATGAAAAGCAAGTGTCCCGTAAAGGGGTAGAATCACTTACCTCGTCGGCTTGGCGCTGCGAGCGAAATCCGCGATCTTCACCCGCGGATGTGGGGGCTTCGGCGCCCTTAAACAGCACCCTCCAGGCGCCTTCGTACGTCGTGTCGAAGAGCCGCTCAGCGCCTGGTGCTGTTCCGGATTGGATCCCACAGATTGAATGCCCGCTCTTGGCATGGGAGAATCCGGCGGACGAGCATGACTTGGACCACGTTAACCAGCCTGAGCTTCTTCACCAGCTTCTGGATACAGGCTTGGAGTCCCGTCAGCTCCTCCGAACTACCCCACAGCAAGCCCTTCTCTTTCCAGGAGGTGAGCTACGTGGGGATACCAGATCTGAGCTCGGGGCCGCCGCCCACTTAGGGTCGCGCGGCTTGGTGATATAGAACCACCCCGATTGCCACCCCTTGACGGATTCCATGAAGGCCCCTTCGAACCAAAGGACGTTGGGCATCTTTCCCAACATGGCACCTCCGCACTCCTCTTGAGTGCCCTTCACTACCTTCGGCTTGACATTGAAGGTCTTGAGCCACAAGCCGAAGTGGGGCTGGATGCAGAGGAAGGCCTCGCACACGACGATAAACGCCGAGATGTTGAGGATGAAGTTCGGCGCCAGATCATGGAAATCCAGGCCGTAGTAGAACATGAGCCCCCGGACAAAGGGGTGAAGTGGAAAGCCCAGTCCGCGGAGGAAGTGGGGAAGAAAAACGACCCTCTCATGGGGCCTGGGGGTGGGGATGAGCTGCCCCTCATCGGGCAGCCGGTGCGCGATGTCGCCGGACAGGTAGCCGGCGCTGCGCAGTCTTTCGATGTGCTCCTCCATAACGGAGGAGGTCATCCACTTGCCTCCCGCTCCGGACATAACTGGGGAAGGTTGAGACGAGATGTGCGGGCTTGGGCGCTGGAGCTCGAGTGCGCGGAGATGGATAAGCAAAGGAGGAAGAAGGCGTAGGTGAAAAGGTGAATCCTTATCCCTTATATGGGCGGGCGAAGTCTACGCGTCCCCCACCGGCCTGGTAAAACTCGCTTATCCCCCAAGCGTCACCATCAATGGCGCGGTTGGGTTACCCATGTCCGTATTGATGAGAATCCCAGATTAAGGGGGAACACGATCTCTGCTTCGACAAGACGTGCCAAGGAAACCGCTTCGCTAAATGCACTGAGGTGGTAGAGTAAAAAACGATTCAAGTAATGGCTTGGTAGTGGCATGACGTCATCCGCAAAAAACGTCAGTAGATTGAACTTGTGTATATATTATTCTCTCTACGGTGGAATGTGGAATTTATTTTGCAGAGCCGGACACTATCCTGGTGTTCACAATCTTCTATCATTCGGAGGAGGAACCCGCCTTGCAATGCCAAGCAATATACGCGCCGGACTTATCGTCATTGAAGCCTGGTTCAGGGGCTACTGAGGGAGTCCTGGATTAGGGGGTGTCCGGATAGCCGGACTACCGTCATCAGCCAAACTATCATCGGCCGGACTATCATCATCGACCGGACTCCAAGACTATGAAGATACAAGATTGAAGACTTCGTCCCGTGTCCGGATGGGACTTTCCTTGGCGCGGAAGGCAAGCTTGGTGATACGGATACGTAGATCTCCTACCATTGTAACCGACTCTATGTAACCCTAGCCCTCTCCGGTGTCTATATAAACTGGATGGCTCTAGTCCGTAGGACAACAACAACAACAACAACCATTACAATCATACCATAGGCTAGCTTCTAGGGCTTAGCCTCCTTGATCTCGTGGTAGATCCACTCTTGTAAACATCCACAATATCAATATCAATCAAGCATGACGTAGGGTTTTACCTCCATCAAGAGGGCCCGAACCTGGGTAAAACATCGTGTCCCTTGTCTCCTGTTACCATCCGCCTAGACGCACAGTTCGGGACCCCCTACCCGAGATCCACCGGTTTTGACCCCGACACTCCCCTTCAAGAGGGGCTTCTGGTGGTATCCTTGTGGTTTGGAATTCTTCTGTTTTTATTGTAACTCTAGTTGAAGTTCAACAGTTTGCTGTTGTAATTCAGTTTACCTCCAGGCAAAATAATGAAAGTTGGACCTTGGTTGTTGTATATGGCCCTTGTCAGGGTGAAGCTAGGGACAATTTTATAAATTGGTTATATAACCTCTATATCCCCATTGATGAGCACTGGTTGTTGCTAGTAGACTTTAATTTCCTTAGGTCAGTGGACAATAGAAACTTACCTGGTGGAGACATAAATGACATGTTCATCTTCAATGAGGTTATTAGACACTTGGGACTTCTTGAATTACCAATTAAAGGTAGATCCTACACTTGGTCCATTATGCAGGATCTCCCTCTTCTGGAGCAGTTAGATTGGTTCTTCAACTCAGTAGATTGGATTACTGACTAACCAATGACTGAGGTTTTGCCCCTGGCCAGGACTACCTCTGACCATATCCCTTCCTTAGTCTCAATCAAGATAACCATACCAAAGTCAAACCTTTTTAGGTTTGAAAACTATTGGATGGAACTAGAGGGCTTTATGGACTGTGTTGAATCCTCTTGGCTAGTCCCATCTAGGAAAGTTCACATTACTGCTAAGATTGCAGACAAGTTTAAGCATCTAAGAATGTGCCTTAAGAGATGGCAAATGAATGTTTCCAAGTTGAAATTGCTGATTAGCAAGTGTAATCATGTTGTCTTCCTTCCAGATGAGTTGGAGGAATGGAGGCCCCTGTTTAGGCAGGAATTCAATTTCAAAAAAATTGTGAAGGTACACTTGGAAAAGCTTCTGCACTTGCACTACATGTACTGGAAAAAGAGATGCACTATTAGGTATATTAAGGTTGGGGGGAGAACACCAAATTTTTTCATGCAATGGCCACTAAGAGGCATAGGAGAAATTCAATTGCTAGTCTTAAATTACCTGATGGCTCTGTGGTCTCTGATCATGATCAAATGGCTGGAATTATTTGGAGCTGCTTCAAGAACAGAATGGGCAATTCTAGAGGGATTGTAATGGGTTTTGATTTATCATCTCTAATCACTCCAGTGGATGGCCTGGATGTGCTTGCTAAACCTTTTGAAAAGGAGGAAATGGATGATGTGGTCAAGCATATGCCTGTGGATAAAGCACCTGGACCTGATGGCTTCAATGGTCTATTCTTCAAGAGGTGCTAGCACATAATATCAAATGATTGCTATGATCTGGCTTAGGATTTTCATGAGGGGACTGTAGTCCTGGAGAACATTAATAGTTCTTTCATTACTCTGGTACCCAAGAAACTTTCACCTGAGGAAGTGGGAGACTATAGGCCTATTTCACTCACGAGCATGGGTCTAAAATTCCTTTCTAAGATGGCTGCCAATAGGTTTCAGAAGATGATCATGAAATGCATCCATAAGAATCAGTATGGTTTCATTAAGAGCAGAACAAATCCAGGACTGTATTGGTTGGACCTTTGAATATCTGCATCAGTGCCATCAGTCAAAGAGACCAATTGTGATTCTCAAGTTGGACTTTGAGAAGGCCTTTGATTCTGTTGAGCATGAAGCTATCTTCTAAATTCTAAGGCACAAAGGTTTTAATGAGAAGTGGATCCTATGAATGAAGCAGCTGCTTGCCACTGGTACTTCTTTTGTCCTACTGAATGGTGTCCCTGGGAGAAAATTCATTTGCAAAAAAGGAGTAAGGTAGGGGGACCCTGTTTCTCCTCTCCTATTTGTGATAGCTGATGATCTACTGCAAACAGTGATTAATGATATGTTCAGCAAGGGTATCCTAAAGCTACCTATTCCCTACCATGATCAAGACTACCATGTCGTACAATATGCTGATGATACTCTGATCATCCTACCTGCTGACAGGCAACAACTTCTAGCCCTGAAGGATATGCTGTTGGTGTTCTCTCAGTCCACAGGTCTTGATGTCAACTACCATAAATCTTTTATCATTCCTATAAACGTTGAAAATGCAGTCATGACAGATCTTGCTACTGCTTTTGGATGCCAAATTGGAAAGATGCCTTTTACATATCTTGGTTTGTCTGTGGGTACTACAAGGCCTAAGATGGTGGACTTCATGCCTCTTGTGGATTGTATGGAGAGGAGAATGACTGCCAGCTCCTCCTTCCTTAATCAAGGTGAGAGGCTGCAGTTCTTGAACTCTGCTTTGTCTTCCATGCCAATTTTCTTTATGGGAAGCCTGGCTGTTCCTGCTGGTATCCTCAAGCAGCTGGAAAGAATACAAAGACAATGTCTGTGGAGAAAAAATAGAGAGGAGCCTGCACCATCTCTTGCTGCTTGGGATCTGATTTGTAGACCAAAAAACAAGGGTGGTCTTGGTATTTTGAACCTGGGTGTTCAAAATGTGGCATTGCTTCTCAAACATGCTAGTAATTTCCTTAACAGGAAAGACCTTCCTTGGGTGCCCTTAAATTGCGATTCATATTATTATGATGGAATGCCCCAGGGAACAACCTCTTGTGGCTCTTTTTGGTGGAAGGTTATTTGCAAGGTCTTGCAGAATTTTAGGGACTGCTCCTGGGTGCAAGTAAATGCTGGAGACACTGCTCTTTTCTGGTCTGACAATTGGAATCTTGGCAATGAAGTTTCTAGCTTGCAGTCTAGATTTCCAAGATTATTCTCTTTTACCAAGGATCCATGGATTTCAGTTAAGGATATCTTCAATTCCCTGGACTTATACCAACACTTCCACCTCCCTTTGTCTACTCAAGCTTTTGATGAGTTAAACTTAATAAGAGATATGTTAGTCTCCCATAGAAGAGATGATACTTGTAAGGATCTCTGGTTATGGCAGGGCTCTTCAAAGGTTTACAAACCAAAGCTGTTCTACTGCCATGCTTTTCAGAATGAAATATTCAACCACTTGCTGTGCTAGATCTGGAAATCCTCTTGCACTATTAAGATCAAGGTTTTTGCTTGGATGCTCATCATGGACAGACTCAACACCAAGATATGGTTGATAGGAGACACTGGCACATGGATGATGGTGTTACTTGTAAGCTCTGCCCCCTTCAAGCAAGAGAAACCAGAGACCATCTCTTTTTCAACTACAATTTCAGTGTCAGAGTTTGGAATTATTTGCAGATTGATTGGTCGGCTGGAAACTCAATGTCTGATTTGGTCATCCAGGCAAGGAGGAGTTTTGATAAGCCCTTCTTCACTGAAGTAGTGTTTATTGCCTGCTGGAATATCTGGATCATCAGGAATGCCAAGGTTTTCAGAGGTGAGAGGGAAAGTTTCAATGAATGGCGAGGAGCTTTCAGGCATGACATAACTCTGATGCAGCACCGAATCAAATCTGTTTACAAGGATGACTTGCTCAAGTGGATTTCTTTCCTGCCACCTTAAGTTTAACCTTCTCTTTATTTTATTTTCTTCTTTACTTTTGGTTACCTCTTGTAATCATGTTGTTGTAACTGTTGTCTGGTTTTAATAAAGTTTTGAAATGTTGTGGGGGTTTTGCCCCACAGTTAACAGTAAAAAAACAATCTTGACTATGGTCACCAAGGCCAATATTTCCACATCTGACAAGGAAATCTCATGAAACCTTGTCACCCTCTTGTATGGTTGGCCTCAACAATGAGCTTTGTACAGTTACAAGTCCCGAGCACATGTCATACATGTGCGGACCCAGGTCAGAAAACAAGCGCAAGTGATGATGCCAAAAATATTGCACTAAGCACATCCATGGTCATATGAGGAATCAAGAACCTATGTATTCCAGTAAGGTATCACGACAATGAAAGTCATGACCATCTATGGATGAGACTGACATCAAAGGTATGATTATTTTTGCACGACCATCAGGGTCCGGATACGCAAGTCAGTTGGAATCCATGATTCCATATGGATCCACAAAGGCATACCCTCAAAGGCCTAGACTATTCTACAAGGACTTCATCCCGCCGACCCGCTTAAAATGCCTATTACCACAAATGGGTATACCGACAACATGGGTAAATCAAAAGTCAAACAATCAGCTCAAACTAGGTCTACACACTGGTGGAACCAAGTACACGGACAACCTGTCCTAAAAAGTATCTTCCCGCCAGCACCCGTGTCAGGCCAGTCTCAAGATGCTCATGTTTGAGGTATGCTACATCTATAAGTCCATACTCGTTTATATTGTTCAAGATAGAAGGTAGTAGAATCTTTGGTACATACCTCCTGCTTGAGCCAAGGAAACAAATCAAGGTAAGACAGTACCACCTGCGAGCAGTCAGATCCCGTAAGAAAAATGGCCATGATTCTCAGCATTTTTTGCACCCGGAAGACATGCATGTGTTTGAGCATCCCTAGGGCAGAAGTACAAAGTTTTCATGACAAAGGAAATTGGTGCTCAAGCCCCTTGGATATCACCGCAGATATGAGGTCAACGTCAGATTGAGAGTTTGGTATATGAGCAAAAAAACCTGTCAGAATGTGGGAAGGGTGAAGCAAATCATCCCAAAGCAAGCTAAGCAGATCTTATGAAATTCTTGAGGGAACAACAAACAATGGAAAAGGATACCCGAGTTGGAAACGGTTTCCTTAAGGTATATTTATACTTGTTCCCTGAGCAACCGAATCTCGAGGACGAGATTTCTTTAAGGGGGGAAGTTTTGTAATAGCCTGGTTTTTGGCCTTTCCTTTTTCTTTTTGCTTTATTTGATTTTTGCTCTATTTTTCTTTTGGAGTGGTTCTGTGGCCTTCCCACCTAGGAGTTCATCCTCATTTCTTCTCCTCCTAAGTGATTCCTCATTCTCAAAACTTTCCCAAGATCATGCCATTTCCATCCTAGCCCAACTCCATAATTCTTTTTCTCAGGAATATTCCTTTTTCTATAATGGGAATAACACTGTTTGCCTAGGTTGTGAAGCAACCTACATTTATGTCCATCCTAAAATTCCAAATAATTCTAATAATTTTTTTGGGTCATATCTTGCTCAAATATGTCAAAATCCTTTCTTGGCCAGTTCAAAAATAATTTCCAATTATTCCTTTTTCTATTTTGTCCAAAATGGCACTTTGTGAAGGAAGTGTCATTTATCTTATCTTGTTTGCTCCCAAACTTTTTCGGCATTCTTCCCTGTCCAAATCATTGCCACATGCCAAAATTCAACTTAATTTGCCTAGTGAATCTTCACAGTGAATTTTCAAAATTTCTGTCAAATAGAAGCCATTGTGAAGGAAGTACTAGCTAGGAGTATCCAAATGAGTTGAAATTTTACATGCCTCTTCATGTGCTCATATCATTACCCTCCTCCAATTTGCAGCTCCATCCAATCATCAATGTGAGCACAACTTCAAATCTTTGATTCTATTGATATTTTCAGGTTGTGAAGCAAGTATAACTATATTGCTTCATTAATTTTGAGAAATTACCAGATCATGCTCCTACCCTAATAACATATCTGCACCAAATTTGGGACCATTTTAAGCCATTTTCCCTCCAAAATGATTGCAAGTTTCTAGATAGTGAGGATGTTTGTGAAGCAAGTACCATTTTGGCTTGCCCAACTGGTATGAAACTTTTTCAGCACCTTCATATGTCCAAACCATGCTGCCTTGCCAACTTTGAGCTCAAGTAACTACTCCATGTGAGTGCACTATCTTGATCTTGATTCTGGACCAACTTTGCAGTTACAAAGCAACCCTATTGTTTTGTGGTCCAATTCTCCTCAAAACCTCCAGGATTATAGTCCTTCCTAAGATAAACACCCCAGACATCAATTTTGGCCCTTAGCTCTTTCCTGTTGATCACCAGTGCGCAGCCAAGTTTGTTACAACAAACTTTAGGTGATCACTCCCATCTAACCACAGTACCCCAGATCAAGCCATAACCTCATAAATGATCTACCTTGGAAGGACTACGTGCTAGACAATGTTTTGGGTGCCACGCTGTTGAAGCGGCGGTGCATGCGCTCTGCAGTGTTTGGCCGCGTCCAGGATTCGCCTAGGTCCGGCCCCTCCCCCTCTCCGTTATTCTTGCCCGTGCATGTCTAGGAGGATCCCCTTGTCGTTTCCTTCATCATGGACCCCTCTCCCCTCCAACCACTTCCTCGTCGGAGCTATACGTCGAGCGCCCACGGGTGCACTATGCCCCGTTTGGCTCCGAGCTCGTCTCGGCTCTTCCTCTGCTCCCCGACGTCGTTTGCTTCTCCGTGACCCTCCCCTACACTCCCTTGTCCTCTCTGTCGCCCCATGACACTCTCAGCCATCACCAGAGTAGGCCCGTGTGCTGTTGGCGGCACCCGAGCTTTGGAGGCTTTGTCCGCATCTATTTAAGGCATCCCCGACCCCATCTTTCTTCACCACCAGCCTCCCCACCCTCGTCTGGTCCCGCGTAGTCCCTTGCCCGAGCCCCTTAGCCCCTCCTCGCCGTGATCCATCGTCATGGCCGTTGTGGTGCTTCGCTCAAATTCGAGCAGCCCCGACCTCCTCTCCCCTCATTTCTCCACCCGCAGATCCCCCACACGCCGGTGCACCTCGGGGAGAAAAATCCTTGGAATTTATTGCAAATCCTTAATTCTTTGGGGACATGTCTATACCTAAATGAAGTACTCACTTTGTGGCATTACATGTCATCCCACTCTTGGTATTCTTATGGATCTTGAAATCTCTCTTGTTGGAAGTTCTATTGTGTTATCCAACCTTGTTTTCTCAAGCTTTCTTCTGCAAGAGTTAGTTCAAGGACCACAAGGTAAGTATATGCATCACACTCATATGCATGATGATCTCCTGCTTTTGCACATCGTTTGCAAGAGGGAATCATAAACATGAAGGTACACCTCACATCACTTTTTGCTCTGATGCATATGGCCAAGATACATGTAACTCATTACTTACTCTGTCATGTTGTGCATTCACATGTCTTTAGATTCTATAATTACATGAGTGCATACATGTAGGGGGAGCTCATGCAAGTTACATGTTCCTCCAAAGCTTTACTTACTACTCTTCATATTATTTGCTTGAAGCTTTGATGTATGTTTTCATCAATTACCAAAAAGGGGAAAACACAAGTGCTCCCTGGGTGATTGTGGTAATTAAAGTCAACATATCTTTTGTTGGACTAATGACTTTATATAGTATATTTCAGATGAGTTCAATAGTGTCATGGTAAATAGGATGTGGAACCCCTTAAAGATGCTAAGGACAAGGATTGGCAAAAATCTCAAGACTCTACATTTTTGTTCAAGTGATCCAAGATCACATTGAGTCCATATATATGAAAGCCAATACTATTAAAAGGGGATGAGGTGTTGCTTAATGATCTATTTGCTCAAGTGCTTAGTGATATTGCTCCAAAACCCTCAGCCACTTTCTCTATGAAAATATGTCCAAACCCTAATCTCCAACTCGGCCCCATCGATACTTCCCATCCGGAGCCACCGAGTTGATCTAGACTTAGCCACAGCCAAAACCCTAACAATTCGCTCCGACCGAGGTGGCCTTTCCAGTGCTTTGTGACTTGTTGCAATCATTTTGGTCTCACTGAGAAGTTGCATTGGGTCTCACCGAGTTGGCTTGACTGATTCTCTATTGCCTTATTGCTTCACTTAGGTCTCACCGAGATGATGAAATCGGTGCCACCGAGATGAGGTTTGCCCTAAGCCCTAG
The DNA here is from genome assembly GCF_018294505.1 of Triticum aestivum. NCBI lineage: Eukaryota > Viridiplantae > Streptophyta > Magnoliopsida > Poales > Poaceae > Triticum > Triticum aestivum. The sequence continues at coordinate 288,153,237 of NC_057798.1, read as the reverse complement.
CACATTGGTCCCATCGAGTTGTCCTCGTCAGTCGAATCGAGATACCTAACGTTCATGTTTTTGCATAGATCGGTGCCATGGAGTTTTCTGATCAGTGCCACCGAGATGGGTCAAAAGTGACGGTTGGATTTTGTGTGGAGGCTATATATACCCGTCCACCCCATCTTCATCCTATGAGAGAGCCACCAGGACGTGCCTACACTTCCACCATTCATTTTCTGAGAGAGAACCACCTACTCATGTTTTGAGATAAGAGATTCCATTCCTACCATTTGAACCTAGATTTCTAGCCTTCCCCAAGTTGCTTTCCACTCAAATCCTTCTTCCACCTTAGCCAAATCTGTGAGAGAGAGTTGAGTGTCGGGGAGACTATCATTTGAAACACAAGAGCAAGGAGTTCATTATCAACACACCGTCTATTACCTTTTGGAGGGTGGTGTCTCATAGATTGGTTAGGTCTCGTTTGGGATCCTCCGACATGATGTGGAGTTGAACCAAGAAGTATGTAAGGGTAAGGAGATCGCAAACTTCATCAGGATTGAAAGCACAAGTGCTCCCTGGGTGAAGTTAATTTATGTCAACATATCTCTTGTTGGACTAATACTTCTATCTAGTATATTTCAGATGAGTTCAACATTGGAGTGGCAGGACAAGAGGATGTGGAACCCCTTCAAGATGCTAAGGACAAACATTGGCAAAAACTCAAGACTCCACATTTTTTATTTTAGTGATCTAAGATCACATTGAGTCCATAGGAAAATCCAATACTATGAAAAGGGGATGAGGTGTTGATTAATGGCCTGCTTGCTCAAAGTGCTTAGTGATATGCTCCAGAGCCCTCAACTACTTTCTCATTTCCACATATGTCCTAAACCTAAAGTAAACTCGGCCTCACTGATTTGATTTATTCGGCGCCACCGAGTTCACTTGAGATAGCCACGGCTAGAAACCCTAATCAGTTCGGTCTCACCGATGGGATCTCGGTCTCACTGAGATGGCCTTGAGGACTCTCTATTACCTATTGAACTTATTTTGGTCTCACCGAGATACGCAGTCTGTTCCATCGAGTTTGCTTGACCAAGTCTCTATTTACTTATTGCTGAAATCGGTCTCACCGGGTTCACGCAATCAGTCTCACCAAGTTCACGCAATTGGTCTCACCGAGAGGAGTTTTTGCCCTAACCCTAGCACATCGGTCCCACCGAGTTGACCTTGTCGGTCTGACCGAAAAATCTAACATTCATATGTTCAACCATATCGATCTGACTGTGTTTCACTATTTGGTCCCACCGAGTTTGGAAGATTGTGTGTAATGGATAGATTTTGTGTGGAGGGCCATCAGAACGTGCCTACACTTCCACTACTCATTTTCTCAGAGAGAACCACCTACTCATGTGTTGAGACCAAGCCATTCCAATCCAACCACAAGAATCTTGATCTCTAGGCTTCCCCAAGTTGCTTTCCACTAAAATCATCTTTCCACCATAGCCAAATTTGTGAGAGAGAGTTGAGTGTTGGTGAGACTATCATTTGAAGCACAAGAGCAAGGAGTACATCATCAACACACCATCTATTACCTTTTGAGAGTGGTGTCTCCTAGATTGGTTAGGTGTCACTTGGGAGCCTCCGTTAAGATTGTGGAGTTGAACCAAGGAGTTTGTAAGGGCAAGGAGATCACCTACTTCGTGAAGATCTACCTAAGTGAGGCAAGTATTTCATGGGTGATGGCCATGGTGGGATAGACAAGGTTGCTTCTTCATGGACCCTTCGTGGGTGGAGCCCTCCATGGACTCGTGCAACCATTACCCTTCGTGGGTTGAAGTCTCCACCAACGTGGATGTACGATAGCACCACCTATCGGAACCACGCCAAAAATCTCTGTGTCTCAAATTGCGTTTGCACAGTCCAATCCCATCCCTTTAATTTCTTGCAAGTTGCATGCTTTACTTTCCACTGCTCACATACTCTTTGCGCACTTGCTTGAAATGTATTGTGAATGCCTGAAATTGTGCTAATTTCCAGCCTCAACTTGAAAAACCTAAAAACTGCTATCTTTACTTGTTGAGGGTCTAATCAGCCCCCTCTAGACACCTCTTCTCGGTCCTTTCAAATGGTATCAGGGACTTGGCCTCCATTGCTTTGGTTTAAACACCATTAGAGGAAGATGGATGAGTCTACGATTGGGAGTATTAGACGTAGAGTGCCTATGCTTGATGGAGAGTTCTTTATTGCTTGGAAAAATTAGATGCTTGAGATTTTCAATGAATATCACTTGAACAAGTACATTACTACCCCTTGTGCACCCCTTGTTGACCCCTTGCATCCTACCCCTGATGAGTCTCTTGATATGACTTGAAATCTTAGAACTGTCAATCTTATCACTAGAGGATTACCTAGAAACTTGATTGCTTGCTTGCCAACTCTTGAATGTGCCTACACTATATGGAGATTTCTTGAGGAACGATTTCCAAACTATTCTATAAAAAACATAGATGAGATTCTTCACAAGTCTATTGCTTTGAATAAGATGAGTCCCAATGAGATTCTTCACAAGTCTATTTCTTTGAATAAGATGAGTCCTAAGTTTGGTGATTGTCTATTTGAGCTTCGTGACCTTATCCGTGCCAAAGGAGATGTTGGAATCATTAGCAATATCATTTATGAAGTCATTAGAATTCATAGAGATGCACATTGTTATGATCACAAAACTAAAGAATCACTCTCTCTAGGAAATGATCAGTCTCAAGATGGTGTTGAACATGGATACTATGATGAGGATGATGATAGTGACTATGATCTCGATGAGTCTATGAGACACTTTGATCTTATGGCTAACATTCACGACTACATGGCTGGAGGAAACGAATGGGTTCTTGATAGTGGATATACCGATTGCATGACTGGAGACATGGATATGTTTCGTGAGCTTGCTGAAAATGATGACCCTCGAAAGTATGCCACTTTTGGTGATAACTCAAAGGTTAAGGTGGTTGCCCTCGGTAAGGTGGCCATCTCACATGACAGCTCTATACAAAATGTTATGCTCATTCAATCTCTTGGCTACAAGTTACTTTATGTATCTAGACTAGCTGATTTCGGTTTCAATGTCCTATTTACTAAAGTAGATTTCAAAGTGTCTCGAAGAGATAATCATAATATGATCTTTACCGGCCTACGTAGAGGTGATCTATACATTATTGATTTCACTAAAAAGGCTCGACCTTGAACTTGCTTAATTGCTTAATCCTCTAAAGGCTGGTTGTGGCATAGACTGTTAGGTCATGTGGGCATGCGAAATCTTGACAAGCTTATTAAAGGTGATCATATCCTTGGTGTTAAAGATGTTATATTTGACAAGGATAGACTTTGTAGTGCTTCCCAAGCAGTAAAACAAGTTGGAGGAAGTCATCCCGTGAAGAATATCATGACCATGAGAAGACCACTTGAGCTACTTCACATGGATTTCTTTGGTCCCAACACCTACAAGAGTCTTCGTGGTAACTCATTTGGATTGGTCATTGTTGATGATTTTTCAAGATTTACGTGGGTGTTCTTTCTTGATGATAAAAAATCGAAGGTCCAAAAGATCATCAAGAACTTCGCTAGGAAGGCCCAAAATCAATTTAGAGTGAAGATCAAGAAGGTTCACAGCGACAATGGAACGGAGCTCAAGAACCCTAATGTGGACACCTTTCTTGACTAAGAAGGGATTTCACATGAGTTCTCTGCTATGTACATGCCTCAAAAAATGGAGTTGTTGAGAGGAAGAACTAGACGCTCATCAAAATGGCGAGAACGATGATTGATGAGTACAAGACATCAAAACACTTTTGGGCGGAAGCAGTGAGATAGCTTGCCATGCAACAAATCGTCTCTATCTTCACAAGTTACTCGGCAAGACGACATACGAGCTTCTCACCGGTAACAAACACCAAGTTAGATACTTTCGGGTATTCGGCTCAAAGTGCTACATTCTTGATAAGCATCATCGTTCAAAATTTGCTCCTAAATCTCATGAAGGTTTCCTACTCGGTTATGGCTCAAACTCTCACATTTACCGTGTCTACAAAACCTTCACCCGAAAGGTTGAGGAGATGGTAGATGTGAAGTCTGATGAATCTAACGGCTCGCAAGTAGAGCAACTGCCAATTGATGTAGGTGACAAAGATCCTTCGAAAGCCATACAAGACTTGTCTATTGGCAAGATTCGCCCAACGGAGGTGAAGGAGAGTACCGCGTCTGTCCAAGTGGAAGCCTCAACTCACGCCAAGGTGAACCACAAGTTGACTTGGAGGCATCCACAAGTGGGACAAATCAAGATGATGAAAATGAGGATGTACAACAAGATGATCCTCGACGACCTCCTTCTCCACATCCACGAGAGAACAACAACGCCACGAACAACGAAGAAATACAAGAGGAAGAACAAGACAATGAAGAGGATGTTCCACCCCGACCCAAACAAAAGCTCTCATGATTTCGAACAAGAGTCTCAAGAGATCATCCCGTCGAACAAATCTATGATGATATTCAAACCGGGAGAAATACTTTCTCTAAAACTCGTTTGGCTAACTTTTGTGAACATTACTCATTCATTTCTAGCATTGAACCAATGAAGGTTAAAGATGCTCTTGATGATCCGGATTGGGTGAATGCTATGCATGAAGAGCTACACAATTTCGAGAGGAACCAAGTATGGACGTTGGTTGAAAAGCCCGATGAGAAGCACAATGTCATTGGAACCAAATGGGTGTTTCGGAACAAGTAAGATGAAGATGGACAACTTGTACGCAACAAGGCTCGTATGGTTGCTCAAGGTTACACTCAAGTAGAAGGTATGGACTACGGTCAGACATATGCCCCTGTTACTAGACTTGAGTCCATTCTCATCTTACTTTCTTATGCCAATCATCATGACATCACCCTATATCAAATGGACATTAAAAGTTCCTTTCTTAATGGTGAAATTGAGGAGGAAGTTTATGTTAAACAACCTCTCAGCTTTGTTAATCCTAAGAAACCAGATCATGTTTACAAACTTCACAAATCTCTTTATGGTCTTAAACAAGCTCCTAGAGCATGGTATAAATGCTTGACTAAGTTTCTTATTGAAAAAGGCTTTGAAATTGGAAAAGTTGATTCTACACCTTTTACTAAATGGGTTAACAGTGAATTATTTGAGTGCCAAACGTATGTGGATGATATCATATTTGGTTCGACTAACCCTCATTTTAGTGAAAGGTTTGGAAGGCAAATATCAGAGAAGTTTGAGATCTCTATGATGAGTGAATTTAACTTCTTTCTTGGTTTGCAAATCAAGCAAACTAAGGAGGGTACCTTGGTTTCTCAAACAAAGTACACCAAGGACCTATTCAAAAAGTTCAACCTGCAAGAATGCAAAGGTATGAGTACCCCCATGCCTACTAGTAGACATCTTGACCTGACAAAGGATGGCAAACCAGTTGACCTAAAGGCTTACCGCTCTATTATTGGTTCATTGTTATATCTATGTGCCTCCCGTCCCAACATTATGCTAAGTGTGTGCATGCGTGAACAATATCAAGCGGCCCCTAAAGAATGTCATCTTAAGGCTGTGAAAAGGATAGTGAGATACTTAATTCACACACCAAACTATGGCATTCGGTATCCTAAAAGGTCTTCCTTTGATCTTGTTGGCTACTCCGATTCGGAGTATGCAGGTGACAAGGTTGATAGAAAGTCCACTTTGGGTACTTGTAAATTTCTTGGTAGATTTCTTGTGTCTTGGTCCTCCAAGAAACAAAACTAAGTATCCTTATCCACCGCCGAAGCGGAATACATTGTCGCCGGTTCATGTTGTGCTCAACTATTTTGGATGACCCAAACTCTTAAAGATTATGGGATATATGTGAAACATGTTCCATTCCTTTGTGAGAATGAAAGTGCTGTTAAGATTGGTCACAATCCCATGCAACATTCTTGAACTAAGCATATTGAAGTTCGTCATCATTTCATTCAAGATCATGTTGCTAAGGGAGATATCAATCTTAAGCATGTTCGTACCGATAGGCAATTGGCGAATATATTCACCAAACCGCTTGATGAGAAAGTGGTCTGTCGTTTGAGAGGTGAATTGAACATCATTGATGCCTCAAATTTGGAGTAGGAACTCCATTTGAATGCATGCAAGGCATGAGCTTTTCTATGTCAAATCCTTGATATTTCTCTTATGATGATGATGATCACATGTCTTGGATACACTTGTACTCTTGCATGCTATCTAACCCTTGTAGGTACTTGGATAAGCCCAATTCTATGAGATTGCAACTCAATCACATTCTAAGCAATCTCTACATCACCAAGTCTCTGCAATATGGTGGTTGAAGACAAGGAAGCATGAATCCTTTCTATATATATCCTTTGACAATTTCTATATATCCAATTTCATTTGGTATCAAACTTCATGATTGTCAATTTGGATACACAAGTGCTCTTCCTTGCAAAACTAACCCATGTAGGAAGATGAACTCCAACTACAAGCGGTGCTCCCAACTCTTGATGAACTACATCAACTTTGAGCACCCTACACAAGTTCAACTACATGATCAAGATCACCACCACCAAGGTATGTTATTCCATCTTAGAGAAGCTTTACCCCAAGACATGGGTCAAAGCAACTCAACAAGATGTGAATACATCAAGATGCTTAAACAAAAAATGGCAACCCCATTTTGAGCATAAACGATGAGTATGACCTATGATCAAGTGTCTTCACTTGACTGTGTTTCTCTATGTTCTTGCATTTATCTCTTGCTTATTTGTTTCCCCCTTGAAAAAAACTTCATCTAGATTTTATTTCTTTTTATCCGCTATTGTCTGCATTCCCTGCATTTAATTCATTGAAAATCCTTTAGTTAATTCCCTGTAAATCTTTGTGAGAACCTATTTGCGTAATGAGCTAAGACGACAAAATCCTTTCTCTGTGATGAATTCGGCCTCATCGATCTTTTCTTTTCGGCCAGACCGAAATAACTTGGTGTTACCGAAGAAAAGGACTCAGTGTTACCGATTTCACCACTTTGGAAACATTTTGCCATTTGCATCCTGCATTTCCAATCCAGCTCCACTCGATGATTCTTTTCCTCTACCTGCATCACATTTTACATGCTGCTTTGCCATGTGACTCAAGGACCAAACCTATTTGACTTGTACTCCAGAAGAGCCCTTCTTGGAAATTGATGTCAAAGGGGCAGAGAGAGAGAGAGATCACATCAAAGCTTATCTTATGGGCCAAAGAGACCCTATGGTCAAGAAATACTTCTTAATCTTCCCAGATGCTTGGTAAAAAAAGATGAGAGAAGCCACATGTCTTTTAGAGGGGAAGACATGTTAGTTGAAGATATTACTTTGTTCCTTTTGCTCTGTTTTTCATTTGCTCTGATTTTCTATTATCCAATGTCAGATTCAGGGGGAGAAAGGCATTTAAGGGAAGAAAATCTTTGGAATTCATTGCATATCTTTATTCTTGGGGACATGTCAATATCCAACCAGAGTACTAAGTACTCACTCTCTACATGTCATCCCAATCTTGGTACTCTTGTGGTTTGTTATTCTTGCTCTGTTTAGTAGATGTTCCTGTGTTGTCTAAACCTGTTTTCTCAGGTTCACATCTTCCAAAGTTAGCTCAAGACCATGAGGTAAGTATATGCATCACACTCATGTGCATGAGGATATCTTGCTGATGTATATATTGTTTGCAATAAGGACTCATGAACATGTAAGTACATTCTCTGCATTTCACATCATTTGCTCTAATGCATATAGCCAAGATACATATAACTCATTGCTTGCTCTAACATGTTTATGCTTTCACATACTTTTATAATATATCTTTACATGATTGCATACATGTAGGGGGAGCTAATACATGTTGCATGTTCTTCCAAAGCTTTACTTGTTATACTTCATATCTTTATCTAAAGCTTTGATGTATGCTGTCATCAGTTACCAAAAAAGGGGAGATTGAAAGCACAAGTGCTCCCTGGGTCATTTTGGTAATTAATGTTAATATATCTCTTGTTGGACTAATACTTCTATCTAGTATATTTCACATGAGTTCAACTTTGGAGTGACAGGACAAGAGGATGTGGAACCCCTTCAAGATGCTAAGGAAAAACAAGGGCAAAAACTCAAGACTCTACATTTTTCGTTTTAGTGATCCAAGATCACATTGAGTCCATAGGAAAAGCCAATACTATTAAAAGGGGATGACATGTTGCTTAATGGCTTGCTTGCTCAAAGTGCTTAGGGATATGCTCAAGAGCCCTCAACCACTTTCTTATTTCCACATATGTCCTAAACCTAAAGTCAAACTCGGCCCCACCGATTTGATTTATCTGGCGCCACTGAGTTCACTTGACATAGCCACTGCCAGAAACCCTAATCAGTTCGGTCTCACCAATGGGATCTCGGTCTCACCAAGATGGCCTTGCAAACTCTCTGTTACCTCTTGCAATTATTTCGGTCTCACCGAGATACGAAGTCGGTCCCATCGAGTTTGCTTGACCAAGTCTCTTTTTACTTATTGCTGAAACCGGTCTCACCGTATTCATGCAATCGGTCTCATCGAGTTCACGCAATCGGTCCCACCGAAAACTCTAACGTTCATATTTTCAACCATATCGGTCTGACCGAGTTTCACTATTCGATCCCACCGAGTTTGGAAGATCGTGTGTAACGGCTGGATTTTGTGTGGACGCTATATATATCCCTCCACCCCCTTCTCCATTTGTGAGAGAGCCATCAGAATGTGCCTACACTTCCACTACTAATTTACTGAGAGAGAACCACCTACTCATGTGTTGTGACCAAGACATACCAATCAAACCACAAGAATCTTGATCTTTAGCCTTCCCCAAGTTGCTTTCCACTCAAATCATCTTTCCACCATAGCCAAATCTGTGAGAGAGTTGAGTGTTGGGGAGACTATCATTTGATGCAGTTCATCATCAACACACCATCTATTACCTTTTGGAGAGTGGTGTCACCTAGATTGGTTAGGTGTCACTTGGGAGCCTCCCTCAGGATTGTGGAGTTGAACAAAGGAGTTTGTAAGGGGAAGGAAATCGCCTACTTCATGAAGATCTAACCAAGTGAGGCAAGTCCTTCGTGGGCGATGGCCATGGTGGGATGACAAGGTTGCTTCTTCGTGGACCCTTCGTGGGTGGATCCCTCCGTGGATTCGCGCAACCATTACCCTTCGTGGGCTGAAGTCTCCACCAACGTGGATGTACGATAGCACCACCTATTGGAACCATGGCAAAAATCTTTGTGTCTTCATTGCCTTTGCACACTCCAATCCCATCCCTTTACTTTCTTGCAAGTTGCATGCTTTACTCTTTCCGCTGCTTATACTCTTTCCATTCTTGCTTGAATTGTGTTGGGAATGTTTAAAATTGTGCTAATCTTCAACCTCAACTTGAAAATCATAAAAGTGTTAATTTTGCTTGTTGAGGGTCTAATCACCCCCATCTAGACACCTCTTCTCGATCCTTTCAATTGGTATCAGAGCATTGGTTTCCATTGCTTTGGTTTAATCACCATTTGAGGAAGATGTATGAGTCTACAATAGGGAGTATTAGACATAAAGTGCCTATGCTTGACGGAGAGTTCTTTAATGCTTGGAAAATGAGATGCTTGAGATTTTCAATGCATATGATTTAAACAAGTACATTACTGGCCCTTGTGCTCCTCCTATTGATCCCTTGCATCCTACCCCGGATGAGTATCTTGACATGACCCGCAATCTTAGAGCTATTACTCTTATCATAAGAGGATTACCATGAAATTTGCGTGTATGCTCGCCTACATTTGAATGTGCTTACACTATATGGAGATATCTTGAGGAACTCTTTCCAAACTACTCATTGAAAAATCTAGACGAGATTCTTCAAAAGTCCATAGATTTTCATAAGATGAAACCTAGTGATCCTAAATTTGATGATTGTAGATTTGAGCTTCGTGATCTCATGCGTGCCAAAGGAGATGTTGGAGTCATTAATGGAATCATTTCTCAAGTCATTAGAATTCACAATGATGCACATTTTCATGATCATAAGTCGTCTAACGAATCACCTTCTCTAGGTGATGATCAATCACAAGACGATGTTGAACATGGATATTATGATGAGCATGATGACAACGACTTTGATCTTGATGAGTGAATGAGAGACATTGGTCTTATGGCTAACCTTCATGGTTACATGGCTGGAGGAAACGAATGGATCCTTGATAGTGGATGTACCGATCACATGACCGGAGACAAGGATATGTTTCGAGAGCTTGCTAAAAACAATGGTCCCAGAAAGTATGTCACTTTTGGTGATAACTCAAAGGGTAAAGTGGTTGGCCTCGGTAAGGTGGCCATCTCACATGATAGCTCCATCCAAAATGTTATGCTCGTTGAATCTCTTGGCTACAATTCACTTTTTGTATCTAGACTAGCTGATTTCGGTTTCAATGTCCTATTTACTGAAGTAGATTGCCAGGTGTTTCGAAGAGATAATCATAATATGGTCTGTACCGGTATATGTAGAGGTGATCTATACATTGTTGACCTCACTAAAAAGGCTCAACCTAGAACTTGCTTAATTGCTAAATCTTCTAAAGGTTGGTTGTGGCATAGAAGGTTAGGTCATGTGGGCATGCGAAATATTGATAAGCTTATTAAAGGTTATCAATCCTTGGAGTTAAAGATGTTGTATTTGATAAGGATAGACGTTGCAGTGCTTGTCAAGCAGGAAAACAAGTTGGAGGAAGTCATCCCGTGAAAAATATCATGACCACAACAATACCACTCGAGCTCCTTTATATGGATCTTTTTGGTCCCCACACTTAAAAGAGCCTTTGTGGTAACTCGTTCAGATTGATCACTGTTGATGATTTTTCAAGATTTACATGGGTGTTCTTTCTTGATGATAAATCACAGGTGCAAAAGATCTTCAAGAACATTGCTAGGAAGGCCCAAAATCAATTTGAAGTGAAGATCAAGAAGGTTCGGAGGGACAACGGAACGGAGTTCAAGAACGCCAATGTGGATACCTTTCTTGACGAAGAAGGGATTTCACATGAGTTCTCGACTACATACATGCCTCAAAAAAATGGAGTTGTTGAGAGGATGAAGTAGACATTCATTGAGACGGCAAGAAGAACGCTAGATGAATACAAGAGGCCCAGACATTTTGGGCGAAAGCGGTTGAGACAACTTGTCATGCAACAAATCGTCTATATCTTCACAAGCTTCTTGGCAAGACGGCATACGAGCTTCTCACTGGTAACAAATTCCAAGTTGGTTACTTTCGAGTATTTGGCTCAAAATGTTACATTATTGATAAGCATTGTTGTTCGAAATTTGCCCCTAAGTCTCATGAAGGTTTTCTACTTGGTTACCGCTCAAACTCTCACACTTACTGCGTTTACAACAATTTCACCTGAAAGGTTGAAGTGATGTTAGATGTGAAGTTTTATGAATCTAATGGCTCGCAAGTAAAGCAATTGCCGATTAATGTTGGAGATAAAGATCCCTCGGAAGCAATTCAAGACTTGTCTATTGGCAAGATTCGCCCAACGGAGGTGAAGGAGAGTACCTCCTCCATTCAAGTGGAAGCCTGAACCTCACACCAAGTTGAAACACAAGTTGACTTGGAGGCATCCACAAGTGGAACACATCAAGATGAAGGAAATGAGGACGTACAACAAGATGAACCTCATTGACCTCCCTCTCCACCTCCACAAGAGAACAACAACACCAACGACAATGAAGAAAGACAAGAGGAAGAACAAGACAATGAAGTTGTTCCACCGACCCAAACAAAAGCTCTCATGAGGTCGAGCAAGAGCCTCAAGAGATCATCCCGTCGAACAAATCTTCGATGATATTGAACCCGGGAGAATTACTTGCTCCAAAACTTGTTTGGCTAAGTTTTGTGAACACTACTCATTCATTTCTAGTATTGACCCTATGAAGGTTGAAGAAGCTCTTGATGATCCGGATTGGGGGAACGCTATGCATGAAGTGCTACATAATTTTGAAAGGAACCAAGTATGGACGTTGGTTGAAAAGCCTGATGAGAAGCACAATGTCATTGGAACCAATGGGTTTTCGGAATAAGCAAGATGAATATGGACAAGTTGTAAGGCACATGTCGTCGCTCAAGGCTACACTCAAGTCGAAGGTATGAACTATGGTGAGACATATGCCCCTGTTGCTAGACTTGAGTCCATACGCATCTTACTTGCCTACGCCAATCATCATGACGTTACTTTATATCAAATGGACATAAAAAGTGCTTTTCTAAATGGTGAAATTGAGGAGGAAGTTTATGTTAAACAATCTCTCAGCTTTGTTAATCCGAAGAAACCAGATCATGTTTACAAACTTAACAAATCTCTTTATGGTCTTAAACAAGCTCCTAGAGCATGGTATAAATGCTTGACTAAGTTTCTTATTGAAAAAGGCTTTGAAATTGGAAAAGTTGATTCTACACCTTTTACTAAAAGGGTTAATGTTGAATTATTTGTGTGCCAAATTTATGTGGATGATATCATATTTGGTTCAACTAACCCTCATTCTAGTGAAAAGTTTGGAAGGCTTATGTTAGAAAAGTTTGAGATGTCTATGATGTGTGAACTCAAATTCTTTCTTGGCTTGCAAATAAAGCAAACTAAGGAAGGTACCTTCATTTCCCAAACAAAGTACACTAAGGACTTATTCAAGAAGTTCAACATGGAAGAAAGCAAAGGTATGAAAACACCCATGCCTACCAGTGGACATTTTGACTTAACTAAGGATGGCAAACTGGTTGACCAAAAGGTTTACCGCTCTATGATTGGTTCATTGTTCTATCTATGTGCCTCTCGTCCCGATATTATTCTAAGTATGTGCATGTGTGCATGATATCAAGCGGCCCCTAAAGAATTTCATCTTAAGGCTGTGAAAAGGATAGTAAAATACTTAATTCATACACCAAACTTTGGCATTTGGTATCCTAAGAGGTCTTCTTTTGATCTTGTTGGCTACTCCGACTTAGACTATGCTAGAGACAAGGTTGATAGAAAATTCACTTTGGGTACTTGTCAGTTTCTTGGTAGATATCTTGTATCTTGGTCCTCCAAGAAACAAAAGTCGGTATCCTTATCCACCGCCGAAGCATAATACATTGCTGCCGGATCATGTTGTGCTAAATTACTTTGGATGACCCAAACCCTTAAAGATTATGGGATACATGTGAAACATGTTCCACTGCTTTGTGACAATGAAAGTCCTATAAAGATTGCTCATAATCCTGTGCATCATTCTCGGACCAAGCATATTGAAGTACGTCATCATTTCATTCGAGATCATGTTGCTAAAGGAGACATCAATCATAAGCATGTTCGTACCGATAAGAAATTGGCGGATATATTCACCAAAACGCTTGATGAGAAAGTGTTTTGTCATTTGAGAGGTGAGCTGAACATCTTTGATGCCTCAAACTTGGAGTAGGAACTCCATCTTGATGCATGCAAGGCATGCGCCTTTCTTTGACTAATCCTTGATATTTCTCTTAAGATGATGATCATATGTCTTGCATCTATACTTGTACCCTTGCATGTTATCTAACCCTTGTAGGTACTTGGATGAACCCAAATCCATGAGATTGCAAGTCACTCACATCTTAAGCAATCTCTACATCAAGTTTCTACTATATGGTTGTGGAATACGAGGAAGGTTGACCCCACTCAACATAATCCTTTGACAATCTCTATACATCAAATTTCATTTTATATCAAGTTACATGTTTGTCATTTTTGGATAAGTGCTCTTCCTTGCAAGACTAACCCATGTAGGAAGATGAACTCAAACTTCAAGTGGTGCTCTTAACTTTTGGTAGACTACATCAACCTTGAGCATCCAACACAAGTTCAATTACAAGACCAGGATCAACACAACCCAAGGTATGTTATTCCAGCTTAGAGAAGCTTTGACCCAAGTCATGAGTTAAAGCAACTCAACGAGATGTGAATACATTAAAGTGCTTAAACGAAAAATGCTAACCCCATTTTGAGCTTAAACGATGGTATGACCTATGATCAAGTGACTTCACTTGACTCCTAAGTTAATATACTCTAACATAGGTGACCTCGTCGCCGACCCCTTCTAGATGAAGTTCTCTAGTGTTTCTTTGTTCCTTGTTTTCTTTGTTTCTGTCTTTGTGTTTTCTTTAATAAAAAAACTTCTTCTAGATCTCTTTCCTTTTATGTTTCCTTATCTAATTTCTTTCAAATCTTTCTGTAAATTCCCTACAAATCTTTGTGAGATTTCAATTTCCTTGTTAGTTGAGTGGACAAGATTTCTTTTCATTAAACTCAGACACACCAAGTCCAGCAAATCGGCTAGACCGAATTACAAGGATTCCTTGTATATAGTTCAATGGCTCAACCGAAAAGGACTAGATCAGTCTAACCAATGTGCTCTTTCAGCGGCTGTGATGTCTAGAGTTTCTGATAAAAATCACTCGGTGTCACAGATTTCATTTTTGAAGAAAAGTTTTTGTCATTGCCATTATCACATCTCTTCTAGCTCCTCTCAATGATTCTTATCCTCTACCCACATCATAATCTACATGCCGCTTTGAAATTCATCTCAAGGACCAAACCTAATTGACTCATACTCCAGAAGTTCCCTTCTTGGAAACTGATGTCAAAGGGGGGGGAGAGAGAACACATCAAAGCTTATCACATGGGAAAGAAAGCTTATCACATGGGAAAGAAAGCACATCTTAGCTTCCACAGATGCTTGTTGTCAATAGAGGAGAGAACCACATTTCTTCAAGAGGGGAAAGACATGTTCATATTTAGTTGATTGTACCAGTTGATTGCACCATTTCTTGTTGTAATGGTTCTTGCTCTGATTTTCTCTTACCCTACCTTCTCCCATTATCCAATATCAGATTTAGGGGGAGAAAGAGTTCATATCTAAGGGAGGAAAATGTTTGGAATTCATTGCATATTTTTAATCCTTGGGGACATGTCAATATCCAGATGGAGTACTAAGTACTCACACATTACATGTCATCCCAGTCTTGGTACTCCTGTGGTTACCTGAACTTGCCTTATTTAGAGTGTTCATGTGTTATCTAACCATGTTTTCTCAAGCTCATCTCTTCCAAAGCCAGCTCAAGACCACAAGGTAAGTATATGCATCACACTCACGTGCATGATGATCTCTTGCTACCGCACATATTGTGTAGGTGTACTAGAGTAGGGGTACCCTAGTATCCCGAACTTGTGCACGGGCAGTTGCAGCACCCCGTGGCAAGGCTTGCCGGGCGACCGCCAAGGTCCTCCGTGGTTCCCTTGGAGCCATTCAAGAACAAAGTATTCAAGCCAAGGAGACAAGGCCCCGGCAAGAGAAGCTTGCTGGGAAGGCCAACCAAGGCATCCCAAGGAACTTCCCGCGACGCGCCACGCGTCCCGGCAAGGCAACAAGGCCCCGGGAAGAGGAGCTTGCCGGGAAGACCAACCAAGGCATCTCGTGGCCTGGTGAGCGACAAGCTTCCGGGCACGACAAGACGACGACCGCGGCAAGGCGCTTGCCGCGGCAAGTAACCACTCTGTACCCACGCTCCAGCACATCCGCAAACGTGTCGCTCTCGGGGCCTTTCCAGGCGCGCGTGGCGTGAGGCTGTGCAGCCAGCGGTGCGCGGTGGCATGCGACGCTGACAAGATCGCCATCGTGGCGAATGGTGGCGTCCCTGACGGTCCCTTTCTGCACTGTTTGGGCGACACAGACGGGCATTTAATGCCTTTGTCCCCTGCCGTCAGGGTTAGGTAGGATACACTGTGCAAGTAGGTGTACGAACTGCACACTTTTTATGCTTTTACCCTTCTCTGCGTTGCCACCTGTCGGTGACCCCTTGAGCATATAAAAGGAGGCCCATGCGCAACGTAGAGGGGGTTCGACTCATTTGGAAGCCAGAAAAACACTTAGCTCTCTCGAGCAAGAACACAATATAATCAGACAAGCAGCAGTAGGAGTATTATCTCTCCGGAGAGCTCCGAAGCTGGGTAAATTGTTCGTGTGCTTCGCCTCGATCCGCTCTTCGTGTGACCTCCGCCCCGAACCAAAAGGGGCCCGGTCCGCCGGCCCCATAGGTGTTCGTGGATCAGTTTCCCCGACATCTTTGGCGCCAGGTAGGGGGCGTCGAGATTGCGTGAACCTGATCCGCTGTTCGCACGAGCTAGATCTTCATTTTCTTCATCGACATGCCACCGAAGAAGAAGACTTCGGCGGCAGCTGCTCCGTCCACGTCACTTCCACCACCGCTGGAGCAAACGGGTGGTGGAGTGGACGCCGGCGGAAGAACGGACGTCGAAGAGGAAGCTCACGATGCTGCCAGGTCCAAGGACAAGGCTGCGCAGACCTCGGCGTCCGTACATGTACCGCGCCCATCTCAAGAGGCGCAGGACCGACAGCGTCATGGTATTCGCAGTACCATACGTTCGTTGGGACAAGATCGAGCTGGTGGATCTCGGGGTGCTCAAGACCAGCATGCACGCCAACGTGGTGGCACGAGCGAGACACGGTCTCCTGGACGGGATGCTGCTCCTTCTAACATAGTTAGAAGTCCGAGCATATCCCGCTCCTCGCACCATTCGCCACTGCCGCCCACCACTCCGGCAGAACCTTTGGCGCGAGCTCAGCTGCTCCTGGATTACCCTCCAGCGGAAGACAAGATCGACCAATGGAGGGCCACCATTCAGAGTCTCATCGGCTTCGCCAACGGTGACACTCCGCGGCAGCCAACTGCATCGCAGCCGCGGCAGGACCGCCAGGCACGAGCCGGTGGTGACGAAACCAGTGGGGGTGCAACCACCATGCACTCTCCACCCCGAAGGCCAAGATCGCCAACTCGTGGGATCCACCTCGACAGCGACTCCACCGCATCGTCAGATCCACGAGCTTGTCGCGATCAGCGCCAAGTTCTTCATGAACGATAACAAGAAGACGCTCGTACTCGCATCGAGCGCCGGAGAGAAGTGCAACGTCAATCCGACAAGCACGCTGGGCCCTCTGTTCACGTGCATGCGCCAGGGGAACCAGGCGACTTGCCGTACACGGTAGGTTGCCCTGCGTTCACTCGTGAGCTGCAGCAAGTCCAGTGGCCCAGTACCAAGAATTTCAAGCCAGACGTACCGGAGAAGTACGACGGCAAGACGCATCCGTCGGAGTTCCTCAGCATCTACACCATTGCGGTGCAAGCTGCTGGGGGGCGGGACGACAATATCCTTGCCAACTACTTCCCGCTGGTGCTCAAGCCCAATGTCAGATCCTGGCTCATGCACTTGCCGGACAACTCCATATCCTCCTGGGCTGATCTGTGCCATCAGTTTGTCGTCGCCTTTACAGGCGGCCACAAGCCTCATGGCCAAGAGAGCGATCTTCATCTGCTCGCCCAGAAGGAAGGACAGCCCCTGCGCAAGTACATTCAAAGATTCAGCCGCGTACAGCACAACATCCCAGATGTCCACCCTACCGCGGTAATCAGCGCGTTCCATCAGAACATGCGGAACCGCAGGATGCGGGAGGAGATGGCGATGTGCAAGATCAGAGATGTCAGTGCTGAGGAAGGGAGGAAACTCCCCGGAGAGAACACAGGAGCAGAAGGATCTGATAGTGAGGACACTGCCCCGGCAAGGAAGAACCGGCGGCGGAACAACAGGAAGAAGAAAGGCAAAGATGTGCTAGTTGTTGAGCAGTCCGGCAAGAAAGCCGAAGCTGGTAGCTCCGGCAAGGATGTTGCCGTAGCTGTGACAGTCGCCGACAAGCAGGACGGCACCAACAAGCAATACTGCAAGATCCACCGCACCAAGGGCCATGACCTCCAGAGCTGCAAGAAGGTCGAGCAGCTTGTCGAGCAGCAAAAGGCTGAATACGAGTGGCGCGACAAGGAGAAAGCTCAGGAAGGTGCTGGAGGAGCTAGCAAGAAACGTCCCGGCCAAGGAGGATGCCGCGGCAAGGCCAAGCAGCGGCAAGGAGATAGACCTCCCCGCGGCCGCGACAAGGATGAAGATGACGACGAAGATGAATATATGGATGAAGATGAGGCCGATGAGCAGGAGTTCCAGAAAGCCAGAGAGGTCCTGGGCGTTGACGGCAGTGCTTCTCTGCATACTTCACACCGCCAGCTCAAGCAGTCGGTGTGGGAAGTCAATGCGGCAGAACCACCCGCCGAGTCACGCAAGCCTCTGAAATGGTCCAGCACGCCTATCATCTTTGATATTGAGGATCACCCTGATCGCATAACTGCGGTCGGGTGCTTGCCGTTGTTGGTTTCACCAACTATCCGCAACCTCAAGGTCACCAAGATGCTAGTTGACGGCGGGGCCGGCTTGAACTTGATCTCCTCCGCGGTACTCCAGAAACTCCACATCCTTGATAGCGAGCTCGAAGAGACCAGCACGTTCCAAGGAATCAATCCGGGAAGGAGCAAGCCGAAGGGAAAGATCACGTTGCCGGTAACATTTGGCAGCGAGTTGAACTTCAGGACTGAGAGGGTCACATTTGACGTTGCTGACTTTCCATTGCCTTACAATGGGATACTTGGCCGTCCGGCACTCGCCAAATTCATGGCAGCCTCTCATTATGCATACAACATACTGAAGATGCCAGGCCCGATAAGTGTCATCTCTGTCCCTGGCGACAAGAAGGATGCTCTTATCTCCACCGACAAGATCTACCGGGAAGCAGCAGCCGCAACAGATCACAAATCACTTGCCGCTGAAGCTCCCGGGGGGAAGAAGAAGACCAAGTCCGGCAAGAGTTCTGATGCCCACTCCGGCAAGCGCACCTCTTCGGAATGCTGCGCTACCGTCGAGGACGCACCATCGAGCTCCACCAGCAAGTGTAAGAAGACAATGGCAGCTCCACCAGAGACCAAGAAGGTGTCCGCCAAGGAGGACGGCACTGGTGGTACCTTCACCATCAGTGCCACTCTCGACCCCAAATAGGAAAGCGCGCTCATTGCTTTCCTGCGGGCGAACATCGACGTGTTTGCGTGGCAACCGTCCGACATCCCCGGTGTTCCCAGGAAAGTAATTGAGCACCACCTTGCCGTCTGTCCTCATGCGCGGCCCGTCAAGCAGAAAGTCAGGAAACAGGCAGTGGAGCACCAAGAATTCATCGCAGAAGAAATCAAGAAGTTGGAAGCAGCAGGCCTTGTCAGAGGGGTGATCCATCCTACGTGGTTGGCCAATCCTGTAGTCGTGCGCAAGGCAAACAGGAAATGGAGGCTTTGTATCGACTTTACCGATGTTAATAAAGCTTGTCCCAAAGACCCATTTCCTTTGCCGCGCATCGACCAGATTGTTGACTCCACGGCCGGATGTGATTTGCTTTCATTTCTTGATGCATACTCAGGATACCATCAGATCTTCATGGCAGAAGAGGATGAGGAGAAGACCGCATTCATCACCCCGTGTGGCGCGTACTGTTTCGTACGGATGCCTTTCGGTTTGAAGAATGCTGGTTCAACGTTTGCAAGGGTAGTCCACCATGCTTTTGAGCCGTAGATGCACAGAAATGTGGAAGCCTACATGGATAAAATAGTGGTCAAGAGCAAGGACAGGGCGACCCTGATTCAAGATTTGGATGAAACCTTTACAAATCTGCGCAAGATCAACCTCAAGCTTAACCCCGAGAAGTGCGTGTTTGGAGTCCCCTCCGGCAAGCTTCTCGGGTTCTTCGTGTCTCAGCGGGGAATTGAGGCCAATCCCAACAAGATCAAGGCCATTGAGCAGATTGAAGCACCAAAGCGCGTCAAGGATGTACGAAGACTTGCCGGTTGTGTGGCTGCTCTCAGCAGGTTTATCTCTAGGTCTGCTGAGCGCGCCCTGCCATTTTTCAAAATTTTGAAAAAGGTAGGTCCAATGAAATGGACTCCGGAAGCGGAGGCTGCGCTGCAGGACTTGAAGAGATACCTGTCCTCCACTCCAACACTTGTTGCACCTAAGGCACAAGAGAAGTTACTGCTATATATAGCGGCAACCAATCAAGTGGTTAGTGCTACGTTAGTGGCGGAGAGGGAGGCAGATGATGAGCCAGCAACCACGGCAGATGCATCCAGCGACAAGCAGGGGGCTTCGCCGACAAGCTCTGGTCCCGACAAGGATGGATCTGCGCAGGAGCATGATAAGATGCGGAAGAGAATGGCGCAGCGCCCAGTTTACTTTGTCAGTTCCCTTCTGCAGGGGGCTAGGTCAAGGTACTCTGGTGTGCAGAAATTGCTTTTCGGCCTTCTCATGGCCTCGAGAAAGCTGCGCCATTTTCCGCTGAAGAGGATACTGCAAAATCCAGAAGCAACAGGCAGGATTGTCGAGTGGGCATTAGAACTGTCAAGCATTGGCCTCAAGTTTGAGAGCACTTCAACTATCCAAAGCAGAGCATTGGCAGAGTTCATAGCAGAGTGGACGCCAACACCAGATGAAGAAATTCCAGAAATGAGCATCCCCGTCAAGGAAGCAAGCAAAGAGTGGCTGATGTACTTTGATGGTGCCTTCTCGCTGCAAGGCGCTGGTGCTGGCGTGCTACTTATTGCACCCATCGGAGAGCATCTCAAGTACGTAGTCCAGATGCACTTTCCCAAGGAGCAACCAACAAACAATACTGCAGAGTATGAAGGATTGCTTGCCGGTCTCAGGATCGTAGCGGACCTTGGGATCAAGAAGCTCATTGTCAGGGGTGACTCACAGCTTGTCGTCCGTCAAGTGAACAAGAATTACCAGAGTCCATTGATGGAAGCTTATGTTGATGAAGTGAGAAAGCTAGAAGAGCACTTTGACGGCCTGCAGATGGAACATGTTCCAAGAGCTCAGAATGACATAGCTGATGGCCTGTCGAAGTGCGCCGCACTAAAGTTGCCCGTGGAACCGGGGATCTTTGTGCTCAAGCTGACTCAACCATCTGTAACGCCATCAACTGGACAGAGCAAGAAGAGGAAGTTGATTTCTAGTGACTATTCTCTGGCAGAGCTCCTTGAAGCCGCCGCCAAGAAAGTCCCCAAGATCAACACCAAGGGTGCTGAGGAACGGTTTGCTCCGGCAAGCCTTATGGTTTGTTCCGTCGTAGCAGACGCTCCTGACAAGCTTTGCTCCGGCAAGCTTGCCGGGGAACATCAAGCTCCGACTGAGCCGCAGGTTCTCGCCGTAGAAGCGGATGTTCCCGCAGCAGCAGATGTGCCTTTAGTCCTTGTTGTCGAGCCACAAGCTCCAGCATGGGCACAACACATTGTCCATTTCCTTCAGACAGGAGAACTTCTCGAAGAGCAAGAAGAAGCGGAAAAAGTAGCCCGGCAGTCAACTATGTACCAGTTTGTCGACAGCACACTGTACAGAAGAAGACTCAACGGTGTGAAATTAAAGTGTATTCACCGGGAAGACGGACAAAAGCTGTTGGCAGAGATACATGGAGGCATATGTGGTCACCACATTGGCGCAAGAGCACTTGCCGGCAAAGCTTTCCGACAAGGTTTCTTTTGGCCGACAGCCCTCCAGGATGCAACTGCACAAGTAACCAAGTGTGAAGCGTGCCAGTTCCACTCCAAACAGATACACCAGCCAACTCAAGCTCTCCAGACGATCCCTTTATCCTAGCCATTTTCGGTCTGGGGGCTCGACATCCTCGGCCCCTTTCCCCGAGCTGTCGGGGGCTTTGAGTACTTGTACGTTGCGATCGACAAGTTCACAAAGTGGCCGGAAGTGGAACCAGTGAGGAAGGTGATAGCACAGTCAGCAGTCAAGTTCTTCAGGTCGATTGTTTGCCGTTTCGGGATCCCTAACAGGATCATCACCGACAACGGCACGCAATTCACGAGCCGCACCTTCATGCAAGTACGTCCAAGATCTTGGCGCCAAGGTCTGCTTCGCTTCTGTTGCTCATCCGAGAAGCAACGGTCAAGCAGAGAGGGCAAATGCTGAAGTGCTGCGCAGGCTCAAGACCAGGACTTTCGACAGGCTGCGCAAGTGCGGAAGAAACTGGATTGAGGAGCTGCCGGTGGTTCTTTGGTCGGTCAGGACGACGCCAAATCGAGCCACCGGCCAGACACCTTTCGCTCTAGTCTATGGAGCAGAGGCAGTTCTCCCCATGGAACTCGTATACGGGACGCCTCGAGTGCTCGCTTATGATGAGCTCGAGCAAGAGCAGCTGCGGCAAGATGACGCGCTGCTCCTTGAGGAGGACCGTCTTCAGGCTGCTGTACGAGCGGCTCGATACCAGCAAGCTTTGCGCCGCTACCATAGCCGCAAAGTTAAAGCCAGAAGCTTCGAGGAAGGCGACCTTGTTCTTCGGCGCGTTCAGTCCGCCAAGAATTCCAACAAGTTGACGCCAAAGTGGGAAGGCCCTTATCGGGTGAAACGAGTCACTAGGCCTGGCACTGTCCGCCTTGAGACCGAAGATGGCACTCCGGTGAGCAACTCCTGGAACATTGAGCATCTTTGTAAGTTTTACCCGTAGGGCGCGGTTGCCGGAACCCGTTTCGGCAACCACCTTTTGTACAAGTCTTGCTGATGTTGCATGTAATCCTTTGTACAAAGCCGGGCGCAGATCCCGTGCATAAGTAAAGCTCATGTGCTCCGCACATCTTATCAATTTCATGCTTTTTACTTTATATTTGCATGCGTTATCTGACACTTTTTGCAGCACCTAACTCCGGTAAGCAATAACGAGCTATAAGGCTCCATGCCTTTATTTTCTCTTCTTTCTTTTTCTCAAAAAGGAAAGGAAGGTTCCCTCGCCCACAAGTTTCCCGGGGGGGGGGAGAAGATAATGGTGTGGATCAGGCGCCATTCAAGCAAGTTTTCGCCTTACCGGAAACAAACGACAGAAAGCTAAGTTGCCAAAGTTTGAGCAATCAGTTTTAAATTTTTAAGTTATCTTCCTTGAACGATCGTGCTTTGTATGGAAAACCTGTGCGTGGAGGAACCAACTCGTAGCTAGTTGCGCCCTTACTTTGTTTCGAGTCCGCTCAACAACTTAAGTGGGCTGCGACTAGTTGCGACAAGGTTTCTTGTCGGAAGCGGCATCGCCAGCAGGCTGCTGATGTCCCGCACTTAGCGCTTGCGGCAAATGTGCCTACGCCGACAAGTTCCCTAAAAGCGTAGGGTAAAAACATACAAAGCAGCGAATCAAGTAAAGGAAATATCATAGCAAATCTCTACCCAAAACAGAGTTATATTACAAGATGACTTGTCGCAGCTCTAACAGAATGTTCTCATGACATGACGAGCGGCGACAAAGAAAAAGAAAAGAAGGGCGGCCTAATCTATGTGATCGCCCTCAACCCTCTTGATCTCGCTCACCTTGTCCACAATGGGTGCGACAAGGGCCTTGAGCGCATCCCGATCAGCATCCGGCGGCAAGGATTTGAGGACGTTGGTGAAGTTGAGGCCTGGATTGCGGAAGGCCACCTTCATCAGCACCTTCTGGAGAGCCCCCGTGCAAATCCTGCGCGACTCATCGGCCAGCTGCTTTGGGATCCTCTCCTAGAGTCGCTGAAGGGCCGTCGCCACGCCTTTGAAGAACTGGCTGAGCTTGGCGCTGGGTTGGAGATGCTCGTCGGAGGGATACCCAAAATCCTCCATCCCCAGTTGCGCCAACTCCCCGTCGATGGCAGCGGCAGCATCCACAAGACCTTCAGTCCAATGCTCCACTGTCTCCCTAAAGGCGTCGTGGGCGGCAGCATCATTCGCCAGCAGCGCCTCGTCGGCCTTGATCTTCTCGGACAAGACCACCTCCCGCTCCCTGGCGCCGTCCAGCGTCTGAGTCAAAGTGGCCAGCTTCAACTCAAGGTCCGCATTAGAGTCCTTGGCGGCGCTGAGCTCCTTGCTCCTCTCTGCGAGAAGGCCCTGCAGTTCACCATGAGCGGCAGCATCCTTCTCACGCTCTCGCTTGAGAGGGCAAGCTCCTCGCCACTCCCCCTGAGATCAGCCTCCAGTTGCGCTACCTTCGTCCCCAGCTCCTTCTTGGCGGCCTCGGCAGCTTCGGTAGCATCCCTTGCTTCCTTGACAGCCCTGCCAATTGCTTGCTCCCTCGCGGCAAGTTCCTCCTCGTGGCTGTCAAGGTTCACCTTGCGCTGCGCCAACTCTCCTTCTTGCGCGAATAAGTTTTCGGCGACAAGCCGTTGCTTCTCTTCAGCTTCAGCCTTCTCGAGGAGGAAGGCTTTCCGCTCCTCAAGAAGTTGCTCCCGCTCCTCCGCCAAGGACCGGAGAGCTTCCTGCCTGAGGCCTCGGAGCTCCTCTGCGCGCTTCTCAATGTCAACTCCCGCCTTCGCGACAAGCGCTTCTCGGGAGGCCAGCTTGGCTTGTCGGGCACGGTAGAGCGACGTCAGCTTCCGCAGCAGCCGCTCCTCTTCAGGCTCGTCACTGCTGCTGCTTGGCGCGTCGACTACCGTCAACCCTGCGGAGGCGAGCACCTCTCCGTCCAGGATTTCTCCCTCGACCGGCGCCCTGGAGCTTGACGCCCAGGGGAGCTTGATGAAGATACCGTCGCCGGCCTTCAAGTAGGCGCCGGACTGGGGCTCTTCGGAGCCTGGTGCTGCAGCATCAGCGGAGGGATCGGCGGTCGGCGTAGCGCCTGGCGCTCCTGCGGCCTCGGGGCTGTCAGTGCGATCGCCGCATCCCTCGCCCGCTTTTGCGGCGGCAGCCTTGGCGGCCTCTTTGCCGGCGGGATCGTCAGCACCGGCCTCTTCTTCGGTGGCGGCGGCGTCGTCATTATTGCCGTGCGCGTCCTCCTAGCCGGCGGCCTCTGTCTCCATCGGATCCGTGGCGGGTAGATCTGACGACCGAAGGGGGGAGAAAGGTCAAGTAAATGTTCAAGAAGAAAATCAGAAGAAGAAGAACCCAAGGGGAGTTTTTCAAGGAAAAGGGTTACCTGTGCTTGGATCTGCAGTCGTGGTCTCAACCACCGGAGGATCGCTGGCGCTGCCCCTTGCCGGAGAGTTCTCCCTTGCCGGAGAGCGCTCCCTTGCCGGGGATTCCTCCCTTGGCGGCATAGTCGAAGCAGATGGCACTTCGGGAGCAGCTTCTGGGCATTCCTGATGAGGCTGTTCTGCTCCTACACAAATCCAACAGACAAGATATCAGTAGAGAAAAGAGCACCCATGCGCACCTGACAGCAGGAAGTAAGCTATAAACTTACGCTGGGGGCTGCGCTAGGGGCTGCTTTGGGGAGTAGTTGCCGGGTCCGTCAAGGTGGTCTCAGACACACCCCCTGCTGACACGGTGAGATCATCTTCGATGACAATCACCGGGGCCTTGGCTCTCTTTGTAGCTCTCTGGGCCAGCGTCCTGAAAAGGAATGGATTCAGATCGAAGCAAGTCAGATACAAGACGAAAGCAACAAGATAGCAAGAATTGAAGAACTACGAGGACAGCAAGGGGATCTTACTCTTCTTCTTCGTCGTCGGAGCTGAGCCCGGAGAGATCGAAGTCTGGCTCGCCTCCGGTGCGGCGAGGTGGAGGAGTAGGCTCCCTCGCCCGCTTGGCACGAGTAGTGCTGGCGGACCGGGAAGACCCCGCTCCAGTTGCCGCGGCGGCATGAGGTGCTCCCGCGGCAACGGTGCTTGCCGCGGTAGAGCGTGTTGCGCGGCTCGGCGGCTGTTGACCCATCTGCCGCCCCGCTACGTCCGCGGCCTTGCGGAGACGCCTTCTTGGCGGGGCCGGGGGCTCCGCCTGCGGCAAGCTGTCTGAAGGTTCGGGCTCTTCCTCGCCGGGCTCGCTCGGCTCAGCTTCAGGGCCGGCAAGATCGTTCTCACCGTCAAACTCCTCGCGCTCGGCAAGGCTTGCCGCCTCTGCTGCCTCCGCCTCCTCCATGGTGAACCCGAACACGCCCGCAGCAGCAACTGCTGCCGCCTCTTCCAGCCTGGTGGTGATGCGCTGCATCTCCGCATCGGTAGTGTCGCGGGTGAGGCTCTTCTGTTCGTCAGCACGGACCGGCACTTCTACCAAGTCGTCAAAGAACGCTTGCACGACGTCATCCCCAGGTTCTTGCCAAGTTGGGGCGATTCCGTGAGAGTCACACAACGGCATCATCGCACGGATGCGGTCAAGTGAAGAATTGTTGCATAGCGGAACAACATTCCGCGGCAACACAAATGGGTGCTGGGGGTCGCGCTTGAACAGCTCCAAAAGCATCGCGTCCAATTCCAAGACCGTGAAGTTGAAATTGAGGCCTGGGCGCAGCCTCATGATATCCGCCGAGTTCTTGAACTCCCAGGCAGGTCTCCCCCTCTCTTGCAGGGGGGCGATACGGCGGCGAAGGAAATCTACGCCTACAGCGCCTACAGTGAGCCCGGCAAGCCTGAGCCAAAGGATGCGGGTGACAGCAATCTTCAGCCTGTCATCTTCCGGGGCCACGTTGCTCCAATCATTGCCGCGTACTATTGGGGCTTGGCGCAGGGCAGTGAATGGCTGCGGGTTCTCCTCGACGATCCAGCACCACTCTGCTCTCCACTCCTCCCACTTGCTGCGGAGCTCACCCTCCAGATATGCTTCCTTCTTGCCGACTCTCGAGATCCAAGCGATCCCGCCGGCAAGGGGCTCTCCTCTCTCAACCCGAGGCATGAAGAAGTGGCGGAAAAGGGCTACGTTTGGGTGGACTCTGACAAAGTTTTCACACAGATGTGCGAAAACTGCCATGGTCAGTATGGCGTTGGGGGTGAAATCAAGGAGGCGGAACCCGTAGGTGTTCATGATGTCGCAAAAGAATTCAGAAAAAGGCGGGCAGAGCCCGCAGTAGAAGAACAGCGCGAAAAAGGGGTACCCGTTCGGAGCCAGTCTCGAAGCGGTGGCCGGGAGTACCCTCGTGCGCGGATGCGCTCGCGTCTCCGTCGACCAGAAGAGGTAGAAGTACTCCCTCAGCTCCTTCGCACCGAGCTGAGGGGAGAAGAGGGCCAGCTCCTTTCGCAGCGCCGCAAGCCGCTGCGCCTCGGCCGACTTCACACCCTTCCCCTTGTCGGCTTTTGGAGCCATGGCGGAGGTGGTGGAGGAAGTTGGCGGCGTTGGTGATGTTGGTGGCAATGGGGGGCGGAGCGCTGCTCTCCTTCGGCTTCGGGAAGAAGGGGGGAGCGGCGGAGATTTTTGGAGTTGGAGCAACAGACGGCGAGGTGGGCGAACTGCCCCTGTTTCCTCTGCTTATAAAGAGGGAGGGGGCGGACGTTTCGCCCTTCCGAATAAAGAAACCACCCACGATCTCTCCCACGATGCCGCATTCAACGCGTGCCATTCGGGGAGGGCGCGGTGGGTACGGAGCAAGATTCGACGTAACCCAGGCCGCGCGTGCCCGTGCCTTGTTTGGGGCCTGGCCCAACAGCGATCGGCACCGTGTGTGGCCCAGGCCCGGGGGCTCCTGTCGGTGTACTAGAGTAGGGGTACCCTAGTATCCCGAACTTGTGCACGGGCAGTTGCAGCACCCCGCGGCAAGGCTTGCCGGGCGACCGCCAAGGTCCTTCGTGGTTCCCTTGGAGCCATTCAAGAACAAAGTATTCAAGCCAAGGAGACAAGGCCCCGGCAAGAGAAGCTTGCCGGGAAGGCAAACCAAGGCATCCCAAGGAACATGCCGCGACGCGCCATGCGTCCCGGCAAGGCAACAAGGCCCCGGCAAGAGGAGCTTGCCGGGAAGACCAACCAAGGCATCTCGAGGCCTGGTGAGCGACAAGCTTCCGGGCGCGACAAGACGACGACCGCGGCAAGGCGCTTGCCGCGGCAAGTAACCACTCTGTACCCATGCTCCAGCACATCCGCAAACGTGTCGCTCTGGGGGACTTTCCAGGCGCGCGTGGCGTGAGGCTGTGCAGCCAGCGGTGCGCGGTGGCATGCGACGCTGACAAGATCGCCATCATGGCGAATGGTGGCGTCCCTGACGGTCCCTTTCTGCACTGTTTGGGCGACACAGACGGGCATTTAATGCCTTTGTCCCCTGTCGTCAGGGTTAGGTAGGATACACTGTGCAAGTAGGTGTACCAACTGCACACTTTTTATGCTTTTACCCTTCTCTGCGTTGCCACCTGTCGGTGACCCCTTGAGCATATAAAAGGAGGCCCATGCGCAACATAGAGGGGGTTTGACTCATTAGGAAGCCAGAAAAACACTTAGCTCTCTCGAGCAAGAACACAATATAATCAGACAAGCAACAGTAGGAGTATTATCTCTCCGGAGAGCTCCGAAGCTGGGTAAACTGCTCGTGTGCTTCACCTCGATCCGCTCTTCGTGCGACCTCTGCCCCCGACCGAACCGAAAGGGGCCCGGTCCGCCGGCCCCATAGGTGTTCGTGGATCAGTTTCCCCGACATATTGTTTGCAAGAAGGATTCATGTACATGTAGGTATACCTATTCTATTTACATCATTTTCTTTGATGCATATAGCCAAGATACATGTAACTCATTGCATGTTGTGACGTGCTTCTGCATTCACATGTTCTTATATTCCATCTTTACATGTTTGCATACACGTATGGGGAGCCTATGCATGTTACTTGTCCTTCTAAAGCTTTACCTGTTACTATTCATATCTTTATATAAAGCTATGATGTATGTTGTCATCAATTACCAAAAAGGGGGAGACTGAAAGCACAAGTGCTCCCTGGTTGACTTTAGTAATCAATGACAACACATCTCCTGTTGGACTAACATTTTTATCAAGTGCATTTCAAATGAGTTCAACAATGGCATGGCATGGACTAGAGATGTAGACCCTTCAAAATTCTAAGGAAAAAGATTGGCAAAGTCTCAAGACTCTTCATTTTCATTTTAGTGATCCAAGATCACATTGAGTCCATAGGAAAGCCAATACTATTAAAAGGGGATGAGGTGTTGCTTAATGGTATACTTGCTCAAAGTGCTTAGTGATATTGCTCCAAAACCCTTAACCACTTTCTCATTTCGACATATGTCCAAAACCTAAAGTCAAACTTGGCCGCACTGATTTGATCTATCCGGCTTCACCAAGTTCATTTGACATAGCCACTACCAGTAACCCTAATCAATTCGGTCTCACCGATACAGATCTCGTCCTCACTGAGATGGCCTTGCAAACTCTCTATTATCTGTTGCAATTATTTCGGTCTCACCGAATTGTGCAATTGGACACACCGAGATTACCTGACCAACTCTCTGTTTGATCATGGCTAAAATCGGTCTCACCGAGTTTATGCGATCGGTCTCAGCGAGATAAGGTTTTGCCCTAGCCCTTGCACATATGTCCCACTGAGTTGATAATGCCAGGCCCACCGATATTCCTAACTGTCACATTTTGAATTGAATCGGTCTCACTGAGTTCTCGTATTCAGACTGACCGAGTTGGGTCAAATGTGTGTTGTCGGATTTCGACGTCCAGAAACCCGTGAGAGGTTCGAACACTGGGCTGCGTGCGGAGATCTCAACCTGCCTAGCCCGCCTACTCGCAATCCTCCCTAGCCTAGCGCAAAGAGCTCACAGAGACACAAAGACACAGAGATTTATACTAGTTCAGGCCACCATTGTGGTGTAATACCCTAATCTAGTGTGGTGTGGTGGATTGCCTCGAGGAGGTATGGATGAACTCATTACAAAGGATGAACAAGCCTCAGGAGGTGAGGTGTTCTTGAGCTGGTGTGGTGCTCTACTTGTTCTAGTTTTCGGTCCCCTTCTATGGTGGTGGCTAAGTCCTATATATAGTGCCTTGGTCCTCCTTCCAAATATGAGCGGGAAGGGATTCCACAATGGAGGGATTTAAAAGGGGACAAGTAGTACAGTCTATCCTAACAAAAGTAGTCTTCACCTCCGAAAATCATCTGGTCGTGACGCTGCGGTTGGCTCGGTGATGACCTCCATTTTACCGTCCTGGCGGTCTTGGTCTCGTTCCACCGGAATTGAAACCTTTGGCCGATTCCTTGGGACTCCGCGCATGTGGCTTGCGTCCCTTGCACTGAAGAGGAAACCCACGCTCTGTGCCCGCCTAGTACCCGCCTGGCCTCGGCGTCATGGCTCACGCCAGCTGAACCTCATGAAGTAGCTCCATAGAACTCTCCGCCGCTCAGGAGCCCTCATGAGGAGTCCAACTCCTTTAGGGGTCTTGGTGTTGCTCGCCTCACGAGGCTTGGCCCCTCGCGAGGGTCTTGCTATGTTGGTGTTAAAGCTGGTCCATACTAGGCCATTGATGGAGCCATGTGGTGGGCTGCAGGCAGGCAGGACTGGATACCCCCAAGTCCAGGACGCCCACAGTAGCCCCCGGGCCCAAGGTGCGCTCGTACTTGGCTTCTAGGCGAAGCCAAAGGGCAAGTGCGGAGCACCGCGAGCCCTAACCACCTGCGGCCTTGACGATTGATTTGCTGCCTTGGCAACCGCTCTATTCTGACAAAAAGGGGGTGCCGCCTGCCAGCAGGCCTTCATTGCTCCTTCTTCGTCTTGCTCCAGATCCCCTTCTCCCCGCAACAGCAGAGCTCTTTAGATCCACCAATTCTCCACCAAATCTCCTGCCTGATGGCTGCCGAAAAGGCCACGGTTCCTCTTCGGCTGTCGGCGCCGCCTATACGAGCCAGGGCTAATGGCGCCCTGCGTGATAGGGGAGAAGACCCATACAACGCTCCTCCTGATGGTGAGCGACAAAAATGAGTGGGGGGAGACCACGCTCCGGGTCGCCACCACTGTCCCGGAGCCCGTGGGCAGCAACTTCTTCCCCTTCTTCATGCACAACGTCTACTCTGGGCTGGTACCTCTGTTTTCTCCTTTCTTCTTCGCCATCCTTCACCACTATGGTCTCCATGTGCTTCACATCCATGCCAACTCCATCCTCCTTCTGTCCCTCTCCGCCTTCTACTGTGAGGCGTTCATGGGGGTGCTGCCCTCCGTTGCCCTGTTCCGCCATTTCTTCTATCTTTGCAAGACCGGCGACAACCCGGTCGGGTGCATCGGTTTCGTTGCGGCGCGGGGCGGCAACGCAATCTCCCGCTCCGGGAAGAAGGTGGAGGACATCATGAAGTGGTGGGTGCTGATGGATGCCAAGAGCTCCCAGAGCTTGCTGAAGCTGCCGACCACATTCCCCGTCTCCAACAAGTGGTGGAAGTCTAAGAAGATCACCGACCCTGCCCTGACGCGTTCGTGAGGACGATGGACAAGGAGTTGAAGGACGCGAAGCTGATGGGGGCCATGCTCATCAGGGAGTTCCTGAAGCAGCGTGTTGTGCTGCTTCAAGCCCGCCCCCGTCCTTTGTGGAAGCTTGGTGGCGACGATGACAAGATCCGCTTGCACCGGTACCCCCTTCCTGAGGAGGAGCTGAACAAGGTGCTGACCTACCTGACGGGAAGGGACCCAAGCGATCCTCCGGAGGGCTGGCTCCCGCTGTACGACCGTGACGACGCCGAGGAGGTCGTCACGGCCATGCCTGTCTTCGATGATCTCAGGTTTGTGCGGCTGGGGTCTTCCTTGCCGCCTACTACCTTGGTGCTCCTCTCCTCTGACGGCCAATCCTCCGAGGCCATCGAGGATGATGTCGTGGATGAATCCACTGCCCCGGATCAAGGGGAGGTCCTGCGTGACCTGCCGGACGATGATGATGACGGCGAGCCCCCGGTGGTGGAGGTGTCGTGCCCTCCAGGGGTCACCACGAGGTCTGCAGTGGTCTCCTTGAAGAAGCACCAGCGACCAGTTGTGAAGAAGAGCAGGTCCGCGATGATTTCTCGGGGCACCAGCCCGCCTTCGCCGACACCATCCCGGACGGCGCTAACCGCAAGCTCTCCTGCTCCACCTCAGCGCCCGTTGCTGAGCATGAAGAGGCACTATGCCTTCGTTGATCAGTAAGTTTCTCCCTTGTCCTTGCTTGTCAGTTCTTGAAGTGGCGCTGAGCATTTTCTCTTGTCGTTAGGCAGCAGCCACCAAAGAAGCAGAAGGAGGGCACAGAGGTTGCCGTGGCTACAAGCGATGGAGTGGCCCCCGCGGCTCTGGTGAAGAAGAGTGCTGCAACCCCTGTAGTTCCAGGGCGATGCCAACTCTGGAGGACATGGATGCCCGTTCTCAGGAGGTGCTGGTGCCCTCGGCAGGCCCGACTCCTTTGGCGCCCAGCTTTGCCGTAGCTGCTGAGTACAACTAGTCTCCGGAGCCCCTGGCCCTTCATGAGGCTGAGGTTTCTTCTGCCTTGGCGCCAAGGGCGGATCCTCCTTTGCCCAACGCGTGGCCGAGTCATGGTGTTCCTGCTCCCTCCGGGACCCTGGAAGAGGCAAGGGCGACGCTGGACCTCCTCCAGGGTGAGCTGTAGGGCCCAGATTATCATTCGGCGCGAGGACGCCTGGGGTTGATCTCTTGTTGGCTCAGGCCTAACACGTTTGTTCATGCGGCCTGGGACTCTTCGGAGGAGGCCCAGAAAGCGCTTGGGGTGGCCGCCACGGCGCGTGACCTGGCGCGGAAGGAGGCCATAAAAGCTGAGAACTGGTGCCATGTGGCGGAGGCTGATCTGAAGGCCCTCCAGGACCAGCAGGCCACCCAGGCCAGCCAACTCCAGGAGCATGAGGAGAAGCTGAAAGCCCAGGAGGCTGCCATCACCAGTCGGGACACCGAGGTGAAGAAGATGGCCTTAGAGCAGGGTGGGGAGCGCAATCGCCTATTGAAGCTGAGGGAGGAGGCGGAGGCAGCACATGCGGAGGAGGCCGAGGCCAAGAAGGCGGCCGCCATGGAACATGACACCCTCTCCTCCCTCGACGCACGCTTCCAAAAGGCCCAGAAGGCGCTCTTTGGAGATGGTCCCTCAGGAAGGGCGGTGGTGACAACCACGAGGGAAAGCCCCGCTGCTTTGCTTCCTGAAGTCATGGCGGTGCTCGAAGATGTTGTCGACAGGTTTACATCCCTGGTGGAAGGCGAGGCACGGTCACTTTCTTCCTCCGCTCTGACGTGTGTCTTCAGCCATCTTTATCTCCAGGATGCCAGCTTCAACCTCTCCTCCTTCCTTGCTCCAGTGAACACCGACTCCCGGGATGCTGCTGCTACCGCCGTAAAGAACTCCGAGGACGCCATGCTGAACAAGTACATGGTGGTTGGCCCTCCAAGCGAAGCCGGTGGGACAAGAGACGCGCCTGGCGATGAGGTTCGGCTGGCGAGCGGTGGCGATGCCCAAGTCTGAAGAGGTGGCCCGGAGATTCTGCTTTCGCCTTTTTATCCTACACCATGCAACAAGCCTCGGGGAGGCGTTTAAAACTATTTGCTTGGAACAATGTGTTTTGCAATAACTAGATTATGCTCCTTCAGCTTTTCTGTTTGCTTTATTGTTCTGCGTCGGCAGAGCCCGGCCCCACGCATACCTCAGCCGTCGTTGGGTCGTCCAGATCACCGGGACGAGCCCAAAAGGTGAGGGGCTACACGACCAGTTAGGATCCTAAGTCGCGATGCTCAGGAGTCCTCCTTGACGTGCGAATGGCTTAGGAAAAGATGCAGGGCAAGCCTTGGTGCTCTGCGTTTGCAGGGCCCGACCCCGCGCATACCTCAGCCGTCGTTGGGTCGGCCGAATCACCAGGACGAGCCCAAGAGGTGAGGGGCTACGTGACCAGTTAGGCTCCTGAACTGCGATGCCCAGGAGTCCCCCTTGATGTACGAACGGCTTGAAAGAACAGGGTGACAACTAGGTCTTGGCGTTCTGCGTCGGCAGGGCCCGGCCCCGGGCATACCTCAGTCGTCGTTGGGTCGTGCCGATCACTAGGACGAGCCCAAGAGGTGAGGGGCTACATGACCAGTTAGGCTCCTAAGCCGCGATGCTCAGGAGCCCCCCTTGGTGTACGAACAGACCATCCTACCTTTCCCTCGTCGAGCTCTCGCTTGGGAGGGGTGCGCGAAGACCAGGCCCGTGAGGCCTGGTGAGGTGGGGTACTCGAGGCATGACCTGAGCGTAGCCCCCATTCCCAGCCCCCTCGTGCTACCTTCCTGAGGGAGAGCAGGGCGGTGAGGCTAGTAACTGAGCCCGGAGGCTCCCTGAGGTTAATGCGGCCATGAGGCCACCCCCAGTTGTTTATCACCAGCGCGGTGCATAGCGATTCCGCTCTTGCACGGGCATAGCCGCTCCTCGACAGTGTTGATGGCCAACACAGAGCATGGTGCTTCCGCTGGTGCGTGGGAGGGGGCTCCCTCTGAGGAGGGCCCCCGGGGCATGTGCAACCCCGCCCTGGCACGTGGCTTGCACGGCAGGGCTGGAGGAGGTGTATGTGGGCACCCGTGAGCCAGCGCGGGACTCACAAGGCCCTACCTCAAGGCGGGTTGCGCCTGGTCTTGGTTTGGGATGCTTGAGTTGGTCCTGTGAGATGGTTAGGCAGCCTGCATCGAATGAGTTTCCTGAGGTTATTGCATGAGAAGGCCAGACACCAACGACCCTAGGAGGTGACGTGAATGGGGCTGGCCCGCCAGACAGAGCACAGTCGCTGGATTTATCGATGCTGCAGGGATGGACCCGATCACAGACGTTGTGCCCAGTCTTCTCATGCAAAGATCCTAAATAAAAACAACCAGCGCGCGGTTCCCGTGGCCACGAGGGCACCAGGTCGCGCGCCCTTGCTTACCCATCATGATAAGCTCATGCGAGAACAAGGCACCAAGAGCCATGGGAGGGGACACACACGGGACCAGTGCGTGAGCCAGAGCTCAGCTGCTTGGGTTTAGCGACGCTGCAGGGACGGACCCGAGCACAGATGCCGTGCCAGTCCTTAATCATGAGGTGGTCATGGGAGGGCTTGCAAGGGCATGAGACGTTCTTAGAAATGAAACGCCAGTTAGGCAGTTGGTAATTCGAAATTAGTTTGCAAAGGATTGTAACTGGCTTTGATAAAGTGCAAAAGGGGATACACACCGTAGGGACAGACCCACACGGCCTGGGGATGATGTAGCCCGAGGGGCACCCCCAAACTGAATGAACTAGGGAGATGTCACCTGGTACCATTGCTGAAGAGTTGTTGAAGTAGCCAAAAAATGCGTGCTGCTAAAGCCGTTCCTCATGAGCTGCTCCGGTGCCGGGCCTCGGGAGCTCGGATGGACCGGGAGGCTCCTGAAGGTGCTCCTCCATCTCCGACAGGATCGCCTAGTGCCTGGCTTCGTAGGCCGCCTGAACGTTCCTCATGCAGTACTGGAACGCCTCAGTCGCGCCCGCCAGGCCAAAAGGCATGCAGACATAGCTGTGCAGCGGTCCCTCGCATCGGTTGACATGAGACGGCCACATGAGCTACCGAGACGTGGCCCTGTTGAGCCCAGGGATGTCGATGCAGACGCAGAACTCCTTACCCTCGATAGGACAGCGAGCTCCACCTCGTGGCAGGCGACGATCGCCTGCAGAACCCTTCCTTCCTAAATCTCCTCAATTTCCTCGCTGATGAACTCCTAAACGCCTGGTGCCTCACGCCAGCTTCCTTCTCTTGGGAAGCGTGCTCTGAAGAGCGCCTCCACATGGTGCTCGAGCGCCACTATCGTGACATGGGATAGGTCTGAGGCCCTCCAGAGGAGAGCCCCCGAGCCCAGACTGAGGGGGGCACCGGGCGCGCCTTCCTATGCGATAGGTGAAGGCGCCGCGTCCGGAGACGCGAGGCTCAGTGCTGCATCCTTGGGTGATGCTTCCTCACGAGATCCCTAGCCCAGCTGCAGCTTCTTCGTCTTGGGGGCGACCTCAGGAGGGATGGCGCCGTCTTCATCTTCAGGGTTTTCAACTGCTGCAACCTGGAAGGCGCGCTCGAGGGAGCACACCGCATCCTTCTCCTGACAGGCGACCGTGATGATGCCGCCGCTTCCTGGCATCCTGAGGATGTTGTAGCCGTGGTGCGTGGCCGCCATGAACTTGGCCAGTGCTGGATACCCTAGGATGGCATTGTAGGGCAGGCGGATGTCGGCGACGTTGAAGTCGATGAGCTTGGTGCCATAGTTGTTGCGCTCACCGAAGGTGACATGAAGGTGCACTTGCCCGATCGGGTGTGTCTATCCGTCGGTCACTCCTAAGAATGGCTTGGTGGGGTGCAGCTGGTAGTATGGCACCTGGAGTCTGCCGAACGTCTGGACGGATAGTACATTGAGCCCTGCCCCGCCATCAGTGAGAGTCTTGGTGACGGTTACGTTGCTGATGATGGGGGAGCAGAGTATGGGGAGCGCGCCAGCGGTGGCTACGCACTTGAGGTGGTCTAAGGAGTCAAAGGTGATGGCGCACTTGGACTACTTGAGGGGGCGAGTTGCCTCAAGCTTGGGGGGTGCTGCATTGACCTCGCGTGCAAACTACTTGAAGACACCGTGGGAAGCTGGGGCTTGTGAGCCGCCTAAGATGCAGGTGATGGCTCGCGGCTCCTGGAGCCTCCACCCCCCTTGTCCTGGTGGTGATCTTCGTTCCTTCTTGGCGGTGCAAGCAAAGGAGGCAAGGCTGCGTTGCCCTGGGGGCGGTCCTCACGAGGTTGCTCCCTCCAGTTGCCCTTGCGAGGTTGGTCCTGCTGGCGGTCCTCATGAGGCTGGTTACGCCACTCCTGACAACAGTCATGTCCGTCCCAGCGGCTTCCGCCTCGGCCACCTCCGCGACCGTAGCCCCGATCGTTGCGCTCGGGGCGTCCACCGAGGCGCCCATCACGGAGAGCCCAGAGCTCCTGGCAGTCGCTGGTGTTGTGGCTGTAGACGTTGTGGAAGGCGCAGAACGGCCGCTTGCCCTTGGATGACTTGCAGTGGTCGCAGCCGTGCTTGGTCTCTGGCTCGGCCGCAAGCACGGCTGGCCTCTTATGCTTTGTGTCCTTGGTCTTGGTCTTATTGTCTTCTGGATCAACATAAGGGAGCTCGAGGAGGGAGAGGCGTCCCTCCTCATCCCTCGCACACTTGTTCGCCATGTTGAACATCTCTAGAGCAGTGCAGAGGTCCTCGTGGATGGTGAGCTCTTCCTTCATCTTGACATCACGGACGCCATCAATGAACACCAGAGATGATGGCCTCGTCCGACACCTTGGAAATCTTGAGGCGGACGTTGTTGAAGCGCTGGATGTATTTATGCAGGGTCTCCCCAGGTTGCTTCTTGACGCGGCGCAGGTCGCCCACGGCCGGCGGATGGTCGCGAGTGCCCTAGAAGTTGGCGATGAAGCAGTCGCGCATCTCCTCCCAGGTAGAAACCGAACCCGCGGTCAGGTTCAGGAGCCAAGAATGCACACCATACTTGAGGGCCATCGGAAACCAGTTTGCCATGATCTTCTCGTCGCCGTTTGGCGCCTCGATGCTCAGCTCTTAGAGCTGTAGGAACTCGGCGGGGTCTGCGGTGCCGTCGTAGCGTGGAGGCAGGTCAGGCCTGAACTTGCTCGGCCAAACGATGTTGCGGAGCTCTGCAGTGAACATGCGGCATCCTGCATGGCCATCGGAGGTAATCGAGGGGGTGGAACATAGTCTTGATGCACACGCACCGCCACCTCCTATGGCGGCTCGCGAGCCTGGTGCTGTGACGCTGGAAGCATACGCGCTTCTCCTTGGGGATGTTGCACCACCTGGCAGTTCACGTCATCTCGAGCCGGCGCCGGGCGCTGCGGGTCATGTCGTGGAGCCATACGCCTTGGCTCGATGATGGAACCCCAGGCCGGAGGCGGAGGAGGAGCCCCGTGCGTGACGTCACCCGCTGCAGGTGGTTGCTGAGGCAGCGAGCGAGCCGGCCCGTCGGAGCCCCCATGCTCGACGCTGATGAGCTTGGCGATGCATTCGAGCCACTCCTCATAGAGATCACCCATGGGATGGTAGCGAAGGAGCTCCCGCTCCGTGAGTAGGGCGGCCTACACATCCACCTGGCTGCGGCGCGCATGGGATGACGAAGCTGCTAGGGCCAGGGACCGAGTAGCGGTGCGGCTGTCGCAGCGCACCGACGGGTGTAGTGATGAAGCTTGCTGCTCGTGGCCGGGGGGGCCGTGGCAGTGTTGGCCACCGGAGAAGGAGCACAGCAGGCGCAACCATCACCCGCCGGAGCCGTCTGAGTGACACGGGCGGCGACCGCAGCCCGACGATCGGCATGAGCCCTGCGCGTGTCGGCCATGGAGATGTTGGAGCAGAGACGCCTCCAACGACGGAAGAGAGGACCTGATGCACCCCTACCTGCCACGGAAAATGTTGGATTTCGGGGTCCGGCAACCCGTGAGAGGTTCGAACCCTGGGGCGCGTGGAGATCTCAACCTGCCCAGCCTGCCTACTCGCGATCCTCCCTAGCCTAGCGCGAAGAGCTCACAGAGACACAATGACACAGAGATTTATACTAGTTCGGGCCACCGTTGTGGTGTAACACCCTACTCTAGTGTGGTGTGGTGGATTGCCTCGAGGGGCTATGGATGAACTAGTTACAAAGGATGAACAAGCCTCAGGAGGTGAGTTGTACTTGAGCTGATGTGGTGCTCTACTTGTTCTGGTTTTCGGTCCCCATCTATGGTGGTGGCTAGGTCCTATATAGTTCCTTGGTCCTCCTCCCAAATATGAGCGGGAAGGGATTCCACAACGGCGGTATTTGAAAGGGGACAAGTAGTACAGTCTATCCTAACAAAAGTAGTCTTCGCCTGCGAAAAGCCTCTGGTCGTGACGCTGTGGTGGGCTCGGTGATGACCTCCGTCTTGCCGTCCTGGCGGTCTTGGTCTCGTTGCACCGGAATGGAAACCTTTGGCTGATTCCTCCGGACTCCGCGCCTGTGGCTTGCCGCCCTTGAACCGAAGAGGAAACCGGCGCTCTGTGCCTACCTGGCACCCGTCTGGCCTCGGCCGTCATGGCTCACGTCAGTTGAACCTCATGATGTAGCTGCATAGAACTCTCCGCCCCTCAGGAGCCCTCCCGAGGAGGCCAACTCCTTCGGAGGTCATGGCGTTGCCCGCCTCGTGATGGTCTTGCTGTGTTGGTGTTGAAGCTGGGCTGTAACAGGCCGTCGATGGAGCCATGTGGTGGGCTGCAGGCAGGCAGGACTGGATACCCCCAAGTCCAGGACGCCGACATGTGTAATGGTTGGATTTTGTGTGGAGGCTATATATACCCCTCCACCCCCTTCTCCATTTGGGGGAGAGCCATCAGAATGTGCCTACACTTCCTCTACTCATTTTCTGAGAGAGAACCACCTACTCATGTGTTGAGACCAAGACATTCCAATCCAACCACAAGAATCTTGATCTCTAGCCTTCCCCAAGTTGCTCTCCACTCAAATCATCTTGCCACCATAGAAAAATCGGTGTGAGAGAGTTGAGTGTTGGGGAGGCTATCATTTGAAGCACAAGAGCAAGGAGTTCATCATCAGCACACCATGTATTACCTTTTCGAGAGTGGTGTCTCCTAGATTGGTTAGGTGTCACTTGGGAGCCTCTGTCTAGATTGTGGAGTTGAATCAAGGAGTTTGTAAGGGCAAGGAGATCGCCTACTTTGTGAAGATCTACCCAAGAGAGGCAAGTCCTTCGTGGGCAATGGCCATGGTGGGACAAACAAGGTTGCTTCTTCGTGGACCCTTCATGGGTGGAGCCCTCCGTAGACTCATGCAACCATTACCCTTTGTGGGTTGAAGTCTCCACCAACCTGGACGTACGATAGCACCACCTACCGGAACCACGCCAAAATCTCCATGTCTTCATTGCGTTTGCACACTCCAATCCCATACCTTTACTTTCTTGCAACGAATATGATTTACTCTTTCCGCTGCTTATACTCTTGCCATGCTTGCTTGAATTGTGTTGGGAATGTTTAAAATTGTGCTAATCTTCAACCTGAACTTGAAAATCATAAAAACGGGTACTTTTGCTTTGTTGGGGGTCTAATCACCCCCTTAGACACCCCTTCTCGATCCTTTCACTTGCTTTTCGCTGCTATCCTAACCTGTCACCCATTATTTGGACGTGTATGATTTCCATCCGTCCGCTTGATGATTTCTCGCTACATGATCACCAAGTTCGTCCTCACCCCTAAGACCATCCTAAAGTAACCGGTGTTCATTCAACGCTTGGTGTAGCTTTGTTTACACCAACTCCTTCCACACATGGATTCACTTTCGTGCACACCACCACAACATGGTAGATCGCAGTACCGGAGTTCCCCCGAGAATGATGTGCTTAAGTATGCATGCATACTATTGTTGTGAGTAGCATTAATATGTGATATTATTTGTATGCTTTTGTGTGCTTTTGTTTTAGTCATTTCTTTTGCTTCTTTCTTTGGGCCCCCCAGTGTTACCTTATTTTCCCCTTATTATAGTTTCTCATCAACCGACACCGAACCCGAAGAATCAGAAATGAGTTCAAATATTTGGAAGCTCAACTAAACATTAAGTAATTATCACCTAACTACATTGTAGTGGGAATGTCTGGTCTGATTACAAATGATATTCTGACTCGATTATCTGCAGCAAGTGTACATCAGTGTGCACCCTTCACAACAATAATGATGAAATTAACCGAAAGACAAATTGGGTGCATGAACAACCGTACAGCTCGAGTCAAAAGGTATGGTTCATACACAAGTTTTGGTTCTATTATGAGTGAAATTTGAAGCATACTACCCCGAAAGCAAGCCAGAAAATGCCATGTATTCAAAAATCAGAAAGAAGGATAGTCGAACAACCTTTTCATACCGGTAACCACTAGCAGGAGTATAAAAAGGGTACATATATGTCATTGGGTCAACATATCTATCGGATTTCAGGTTCCGCAAACCCTTGAGAGGTTCGAACTCTGGGGTGCATGCAGAGATCTCAACCTACCTAGCCTGCTACTTGCGAAACCTCACAGCCTAGGGCGTTGAGCTCGAAAGGAAAGAACGACACAATAATTTACCCAGGTTTGAGCCACCTTGCGGTGTAAAACCCTACTCCTGCTTTGTGGTGGATTTGCCTCAAGGAGCTGAGTAAGAACTAGTATAGTGGTTGAACAACCTCAGGAGGTGAGGTGTTCTTGAGCTCAGGTGAGCTGGTGGGATGGTGAGGGTGGAACGGATTCTATGGATCCCAGATCCATCCCCTTCTATGGTGGTGGCTAGGTCCTATTTCTAGTGGCCTTGGTCCTCTTCCCAAATGTTGGCAGGAAGGGATCCCACAATGGCCAAATTTGAAGGGAGACAACAAGTACATCCTATTCTGGCTAAAGTGGTCTTCGCCTGCAAAAACCTCTGGTCGTGATGCTGCGGTGGGCTCGGCGATGACCTTCGTCCTGTCGTCCTGGCGGTCTTGGTCTTGTTGCACCAGAATGGAAACCTTTGGTTGATTCCTTGTGACTCCGCGCCTGCTGTTTGCCTCCTTTGCACCAAAGAGGAAACTGGTACACTGCGCCCGCTGGCACCCGCTTGGCCTTGGTCATCATGGCTCATGTCAGCTGAGCCTCGTGAGCTGCACCTTGCATAGAGATCTCTGCTCCTCTGGAGCCAGCCTTAGGAGTCTGATCCCCTTGGAGGTCTTGGCGCCATCCGCCTCGCGAGGCTTGGCCCCTCGCGAGGGTCTTGAGTTGTTGATGCTGAAGCTGGGCCGTACCAGACCGTTGATGGAGCCACGCGGTGGGGCGTAGGAAGGTAGGTCTGGGTAGCCCAGTATCCAGAATGCCCACAGTAGCCCCCGGGCCCAAGGCGTGCTCGGACTTGGCTTCTGGGCGAAGCCAAAGGTCAAGTGTGGAGCACCGTGGGCCCTAACCGT
Organism: Triticum aestivum; assembly: GCF_018294505.1. Taxonomy (NCBI): domain Eukaryota; kingdom Viridiplantae; phylum Streptophyta; class Magnoliopsida; order Poales; family Poaceae; genus Triticum; species Triticum aestivum. The sequence goes on along the minus strand of NC_057798.1, from coordinate 288,111,593 downwards.
CTGCAGCCTTGGACGATGCGTGGCGATAGATGGGACGTGGGTACCTCCTATTCCCCATGCTACCTTGAAATCTGTTCGACTTGACGAGTTGATGCTGCATGCAGAGGGTCATCATTGCACGTGGTCGTGGAGGTCGGCGGTTAGCCTCCCTATGTCTATAAATGAGGGAAGGGGCAGAGCCCCCTCGCTCATCTCCTTCTTCATCTTCGCTGCTCGTCTCTTCTCCATCTCCTTCTTGCCGTGGCATCCATGGTGCTGACGAGGATATTCTCAGCTATGAAGAAGGGGAAAGCTCCCAAAGAAGGACCAGATTAGCCACCATCCAAGAGGGGCCATGGCCGTCCTCGCAAGTACACAGCGACCCCAGCGGCGGCCCCAGGGGGCGCGGGCGCATTTCTTAAGGGGACAACGTCTCCTTGGCGCTTGTGGCGAAGCTTCTTCTCACGGCTGAGGGAGTCCTAGATTAAGGGGTCCTCGGACAGTCGGACTATATACTTTGGCTAGACTGTAGGACTATGAAGATACACTACAAGAAATATGTCAACTTGTGACCAGCACTATTGGTCACTGAAATGTCATGGTTTTTTGTTTGCGACCTTTTTGTGACCAAAAATAGAAGGTCAAAAGCTGGCGGTCGTAAACTGAAATTAACGACCTTCTCTGTGAGAAGGTTGTAGACGTTTACGACCAAAACAGAAGGTCGTTGAACCCATGACCTTTTGTTTTGGTCACTGGCTGTCTGCCCAGGCCACATCGGATCCGACGTGGCAATCTGACGTGGCAAAATTACGACCAATTGAAAAGGTCAAACATTAGAATCGGCCCGGTCCAATTGGGTGTTTATATGGGCCGAGCCCATTAATTCAGCCAATTTAGTGTATTTTTCGGTCAACTTATAATAGCTTCATGGGCCAAGCCCAACATCGCAGCCTTTTTATATTCACAATTGGGCCTTTTTATATTATAGGTCGTGGCCTTTTAATATTCAATTTCTTATTACTTTCGCCCTTCTCTAGCGTGTTTTTTCCATTAAATAAATAGCTCCAGTCCAACTTTGTTTGGGCCATGGCCAATTCAAGCCCAGTACTATTTTCCATATGAAGTAGCATGTACACAATTTTTATAATCTTCATGTCATTTAAAGCAGCATGTACACAGAGAATACAACATTTAATTACACAAGAATACATCTACACAATTTGCCTTAACTTACTACTACATCACATTGTTCCAACTCGTATTAGCACATCTCATGTGCTATAGATGCAACAACTTGCCTTCCTATAAGAACACTCCAGTTCTATCTACTCACCCCCATTCACATGCAACATAAGAAGCTAGTGTAGAACGCCATCTTAACGACATCCGCAACACCATAAACTAGTGTAGAGCGAGAAGCTTCGGCAAGGAGGCATAGGCTCCACCCTTGCATCCGGTGGCACCTGCAGGGAGGGAGAGAGACTGAGAAGCAAACAAATAAAACACTGAAGTTCGGGGCAACCAAGCTCATGCAAGCAAATAAAGCAGCTCGTAAAAAGAAAATTAGTTGCTCACAACAAAAGGTGGATAAATCAGTTGTCATCTCATAGCAAAAGGTGGATATATCAGTTGCCATCTCACAACAAAAGGCAAATTAGCTATGCAAGGGATAGAACAAAAAATGTATTTAAAGATCACAATACAATGGCTCAATGCCTGAAGCTTTTTCGCTTACGATAGGAGATTATACAAAAAAGATTACAAGATGCCTCTGAATAGGAGCAGAGCAGGTATAGAGCACCTATGTTAATGCCGTCCATACAATTTATTTAACTCTTAGGTTCATATTAAATTCAAATAATCTGGGATGATTCAACAAACAAAAATGTGAAGCAAATAGCATCTTCAGTTCAGCAACAGGTTCTACATACAGTAAGAGCAGCACAAGACAGTAAAAACAGTGAGCAAAAAGAGAATGAGTTGCACAGCACAGGACAGTAAAAACAGTAACAAATTGACATAATCTGGGACAGTTCAACAGATAAAAATGTGAAGCTAACATCATATGCTCAGCTGGCAAACGATGCATATGTAACTCCTCTACATTATACAGTACCACACTAATAGAACTACATCTCTAGACACAAGAACAAAGCGCTACGTTGATGACATGCTAGGCATCAGTTTTAAAAAGCTCGATTTTAGATCATCAACAACCAGAAAGCCTCAGCGGTCTAAATGTTCAGCACACCATCATCAGATCACCGACGAGCAGGACCCGATACGACACATACACAGCAACTAGGGGGGGAAATGGGATCAAGCAAAGAGGGAGGCGGGTACCTTCTGGTTGACAAGGTCGAACGCCCTCTTGTGCACCCGCATCTCAAACCGATCCCAGGTGTTGGTACCTATTTTACCAAAACAGGATAATATAGTTACACTCTGTTTACTTTCAAATCGTCATAAGAAACTACATCACAGCAAGAGTAGCAGATGACTGATTTGCGATGGGCTGAGTATCAGGTTTAAAAAGCTCGATTTTCAAACATAAAATGTATCAGAATAATCATATGAATCATCATTTGCTCAGCCCATCTACCAAGTGCAACTACTTCATAATTCTAGGTAAATTAAGATGTTAAATGACTAAAACTAGTAGTATGCTACAATCATATGGTACTGGTTAGAAAATGTGACCAAAGGACTACACTTGAACACATCACTTGCAATGCCTACTGGAAGGAGCAAGTGTATATAAGAAAACAAACATTAGACAGGCTAGCAGTCAGTCTTAAAAACCTCAATTTCGTATTCCTCAAAGAGAATCTCAGGAATATGTTGTTGTAGCATCTCTGACCAGCCAATCCATCATTAACATGTGCACACACAAAGTAGAGAACGATTTGAAATAAAATGCAAGAATTGCTGCAGCACATACAACTAGCATGTTACAGTTTGTGGGTGATGGGGAAAATGCATGTGAAGTGCATAAATCATAGAGGGGTGTGTACAATACACACCATCTTTGACAGCAAGCAAAACAGACAGGAATAGAGCATGTCAACTACTGTAAAGTACAATCACTAGCATGGTGGTGAGCCATTCTTCTTGCATGTGCTGGACGCCCCAGCCTTGTAGCGTGAGTGAGATAGCACGCAATATGCACCAACAAAGCACCAAAAACAACGTCAATCCCCTGTGTCAGTCTCACAGACAACCAAACCCTCTTAATCCTAAAAACAAAAAAGGCGTCAGCACCACCGAGGAGGAGGACGCATCGAGATGAAGGTGAACTTCTGGGGCGGCGTGCCGACGCCGATCTCCCTGAAGTACTGTCCGTTCATGTAGTTCTTGAGCGACACGATGTCGCCCTCCTCCTCAGAGGAGAGGGTGCCGGCTACGCCGCCGCCGAGGAGGAGGTGCTGCTGTGCCTCCTCGCCACCGGAGAGGCGCGTGGCGACATGGTTGTTCTGGTTGATGGGGCGCTTCTTGACCCGCTTTCAATTCAATAGATTCTGCATAAGTGAAATCAACAGCATGAGACAACATATTAAGCCATAATCTTAAAATCCAAATTTCACATGAACTAATGGGAAGGACAACCACATGGCAACAACAATTTGAAAAGGGAATCAAGTAATGCTGAAATATAATACCAACTTAGAAAGCATCAGAAATAAGCAACATGATAAGTGGTAGTTCTAAAGTATAGAAAGATGTCAAAGTGATGGATACATCATCTACTTATTGGCAACACTCTGCCAGTGCCATGACGTGTGCACAGAAAATCAGTTCTTTTCACCAAATAACCCAGCAATAAAGAAACTGGGATGTACAATAAGTCAATCTAATTAAAAAATAAACCCAATTGATAGCCCCACAAGCCCGTACCTGCAGATGACTAGACAACACAATCCCTTGCATTTAGCAAGAACATGACGCACAACATTGACAACTGAACTTCTTCTGTTGGATCTGAATTTGCTGAATTATCGAACGGTCTAAGAATTTTTCAGTTTAGTAAACTGCTATGTAGTTTCTTGGTTGTAGATAGACGGAGTAATGGACAGTGTTAGTGACAGGATCATGGCTTCCCTAGTAACAAGCATGCTGATGTGGTCTAGTTAAGTCACCATCTCAACTAGAATATGCAACTGCAATGACACTCAATCAATTGCAATGGCCCAGGTAATTAGCTTAGGCAACACTCTATTATTATGTCAGGTGCTCACCAAAAGGCCAGCCACCTATAGGGTTGCCACGTTCACCGTACTTCTCCCTTAGCCCACAAGCTACTGTACTAATTAAGATATACGTACTATTCAAAGGAAAAGCAAAGCAAAGAAACCTAGCTCACACATAGGATTCCTGTTACATACTTACATCTAATTAATTGAACATGCCCATATGAAATGCATAATCTAGTCCCATGTAAGTAATGGGTGTCCCAACATTAATCATGGGTCCCCACATGCATTTAGTCTTACAGTCAGGGTTAGTAACTTAATATAAGACTTCATTCTTAAGCTCTTGGAGCATGAACTCGATGTTCTCCCCTTGGCCATAAGTGGCCTGAGCAGCAAGCAGTCCTATGAAGCCTTGGAGACTAGGAGGAAGTGTAGGACATGATTTGTTCTCATGCAGCAACTCGCTAGCACAAATGATGTCCCTTCTGGAAATGATCAGAGAGAGGATATGGAGCGCGAATATAGGGGACCTTCCATGGTGTCGGGGTCGGAGACTCCTGTGGAGAAGGAGCAACTGTGGAGGCCGTCGGCGTCGTCCTGACTTAACTGACCATGGTTTTTGCTAAAAACAACTTGATTGGTCATGAAGTGAAACCATGATGAATAACCAAAAAGAAACTCGGTTGGTCAGAAACTAGAGCATTAGAACACCCACGGACTTTTAGTCGATCATGTGGGCAGCTAACCACCCAAAATGGGGTTCTCATATCTCAATCTGGACATATATCGAGCATATCTCATTCGGCGGATAGTAACACAGGACGCAGAGAAAATGGTGAGTAACCAAAGCAGATTATGGACAATTTCAAAAATCGCAAGTGGCGACCAGTAAGAAAAAAGAAGTTTATGCGACTAACATGTGTCGTTGGCTGATTATCTATCTACACAATCGGCTTCAGTAAGCCAAAAGTAATCAATTCCGACTAAAGCAACATGATGATCTATATTTACAGGATCTATAACTACTTCAGGTCTTTGCATATAAAACTTCCCAGCCTTACAAAACCGACAACTTGGGCAATGCATCCAAGCTGTTTGGTAGCAAACCGCTGCCCAAACCGTTGGTTCCACTCAAAAGACTAGAGTAAAATGAACCATCGCCGGTGGTGGCTTCAGGCTGAAATTAAACCATATATAAAAACCCTATCAACAATTACATGGAAAAGAAAGCAAAGCAAAGCATCTCAAAGATATAAATGTTTGTCTGTTATAAGGCCCTAAATCTAAATGGTACCATCGATGACACGTCAGGCTTCACATTATCATTATTGCCCAAGCCTGGTAGTATCTGAGGGGGCCTTGGTTCCTCTTTCCTGCCGTCGGTAGAGCGCTGCACAAGGAAAAGGCTGCTGATAAGCGACAGTGCAACACATACCTTCGTGTTGGGTGGAAAACATAGCACTAGTAGAGCAAGGGAACATCAGCAGCTACCTGGTAGCCATTTGTACCAGATTCAGCAATTGCACCAAGGATAGTTGAGGTAATAGCACTACTGTTGCCAGGACCAGAAGAGGACATCCATGGAGCGCGAATGTGGAGAACGAGCAACTGTGGAGGCCGTCGGCGTCGTCCTGGTCACTGGCAGACCGCGGGCGCACCTGGAGCTCGCGCATGAGGGCGCCGCAGGCCGTCTCCATCTGCAGGAGTTGGTCGCTAGGGGGACGGCCACCACACATCCCGTCCATGGCGACGGTGCCGCGGTCTGCGAGGGGACCGAATTGGGGGGAATTAATTAGGGCCATCCGCGGCTTTGGGTGATATGAGAAACAAGCTCACTCACCAGTGTGCGGTGACTCGGTGGGGCGGAGGAGCGGTCGATGGGGGCGGGCGACGCGATTGGAGTGGGGATGGGGATGGGTGCGGCGGAGGAGGGGGGAGGCTTGATTTGGGCATGGCGTTGTGGCTGGCTGGGGAATCGCCGCGGCCCAATCTCCGCCCGCTCCGACGAGATCAAGGGGAGGATCGGTGGAGCTGGCGGGGAGGAAGGGGACGGGATCGAGAGGAGCTAGGGTTTGCGCGGGTGAGGAAGGGAGGGGATCGGGGAGTAAGGGAAAGAAAGGAGGCGGGGGGGGGGTGGATGGAAATTGACCCGGAGGACATAGCTAGGGTTTCGGGGTTGGTGTGAATGGGTCGAGGACAGCCGTTGGATCGCCGAACATCCGACGGTGTTGGATGCACGATCTGCGTGATATGTCCATGGACCTATCAGAATGCAGTACAATGTTATGACCATCTAAATTGGTCGTAGTTGACTTAAAATAATGTGTTAAAAACATTTAAGGTACTTTATGATCTGAGAAATTCTAAAGAAAATGGAAAACCTTCTCATTGTGTCACCAAAATGTGAACAAGTTTTCAGAAAAAATAACAACATGGAATAAGATAAATATCTTTAAAAATGTGTCGTCGGAAATGAGTGCCCGAAATGTGAACAAGTTTTCATTTTCTTTTCATGGAAAATTCATTTTTCATTTTACGAGTACCCAAAATGAGGTTTTTTCATGAAGTAACTACCAAATAAATTTTTTAAAAATGGACCAAATCATTTTTATAAAATACTAGGCCATGTTTAATGCACAATTGACACAATGGTTGGATGTCAAAAGCCTTGATCTACCTCTGGTGAAAAAGACAAATTTCTGCCAATTCAGCAGAAAGCGGGTCAAATTTGAACTATAGCTGCCTCATAGTTTGCTCTTTATTTTTTCCAAAAATCATTTCTAGGTACATAACTATCTATTTAATCAGAGAAACATCAAAAGGTCTCCATGATTCAACTACTAGCTAGGAACGGTCAAGCCCGCCGTTTTGACCGCATTTTGAAACGGGTATAAAAAATTAAAAAAAATCAAAAAAATGGAAAACCTTCGCATTGTGTTATCATATATGACCAAGTTTCCAGGAAAAATAATAAACTTGTAATGCGGCAATTATTTTTAAAAAGTGTTGTTAGAAACGAGCTATCATGTGCGAAGATTCATGACTTTCAAGCCAAATGATCAATCTTATGGCCACATTCATGGCATAGTTTGTTCAAATGATATCATATTGTGCACAAGGGTACATCTTGGAATTCCAAACAATGTTGCCTAAGGGAGTTTTCATTTTGTTTTCACGGAAAATTCATTTTCCATTTTTCGAGTGCCCGAAATGAGGTTTTTTTGTGAAGTAACTACCAGATAAATTTTGTAAAAATGGACCAAATCATTTTTATAAAATACTAGGACATGTTTAATGCACAATTAACACAATGGTTAGGTGTCAAAAGCCTTGATCCACCACTGGTGAAAAAGATAAATTTCTGCCAATTCAGTAGAAAGAGGGTCAAATTTGAACTATAGCTGCCTGATAGTTTGCTCTTTATTTTTTCCAAAAATCATTTCTAGGTACATAACTATCTATTTAATCAGAGAAACATCAAAAGGTTTCCATGATTTAACAACTAGCTAGGAACGGTCAAGCCCGCCATTTTGACCGCATTTTGAAACGGGTATAAAAAATTCAAAAAAATCAAAAAATTGGAAAACCTTCACATTGTGTCATCATATGTGACCAAGTTTCCAGGAAAAATAATAAACTTGTAATACGGCAATTATTTCTAAAAAGTGTTCTTAGAAACGAGCTATCATGCGTGAAGATTCATGGCTTTCAAGCCAAATGATCAATTTTATGGCCACATTCATGGCATAGTTTGTTCAAATGATATCATATTTTTCACAAGGGTGCATCTTGGAATTCCAAACAATGTTTCCTAAGGGAGTTTTCATTTTCTTTGCACGGAAAATTCATTTTCCATTTTCCGAGTGCCCGAAATGAGGTTTTTTTATCAAGTAACTACCGAATAAATTTTGTAAAAATGGACCAAATCATTTTTATAAAATACTAGGCCATGTTTAATGCACAATTGACACAATGGTTAGGTGTCAAAAGCCTTGATCCACAACTGGTGAAAAAGAAACATTTCTGCCGATTCAGCACAAAGCGGGTCAAATTGGAACTATAGTTGCCTCATAGTTTGCTCTTTATTTTTTCCAAAAATAATTTCTAGGTACATAACTATCTATTTAATCAAAGAAACATCAAAAGGTTTCCATGATTTAACAACTAGCTAGGAACAGTCAAGCCCGCCATTTTGACCGCATTTTGAAACGGGTATAAAAAATTCAAAAAATATCAAAAAATTGGAAAACCTTCACATTGTGTCATCATATGTGACCAAGTTTCCAGGAAAAATAATAAACTTGTAATACGGCAATTATTTTTAAAAAGTGTTCTTAGAAACGAGCTATCATGCGTGAAGATTCATGGCTTTCAAGCCAAATGATCAATTTTATGGACACATTCATGGCATAGTTTGTTCTAATGATCTCATATTGTGCACAAGGGTACATCTTGGAATTCCAAACAATGTTGCCTAAGAGAGTTTTCATTTTCTTTGCACGGAAAATTCATTTTCAGTTTTTTGAGTGCCCGAAATGAGGTTTTTTTGTGAAGGAACTACCAAATAATTGTTGCAAAAATGGACCAAATCAATTTTATAAAATACTATTCCATGTTTAATGCACAATTAACACAATGGTTTGGTGTCAAAAGCCTTGATCCACCTCTGGTGAAAAATACAAATTTCCGCCGATTCAGCAGGAAGCGGGTCAAATTTGAACTGTAGCTGCCTCATAGTTTGCTATTTATTTTTTTCCAAAAATTATTTCTAGGTACATAAGTATTTATTTAATAAGATAAACATCAAATTGTTTCCAAGATTCAACCACTAGATAGGAACGGTCAAGCCCGCCGTTTTGACTGCATTTTGAAACGGGCATAAAAAATTCAAAAAATAACAAAAAATTGGAAAACCTTCGCATTGTGTCATTATATGTGACCAAGTTTCCAGGAAAAATAATAAACTTGTAATACGGTAATTATTTTAAAAAAGGGTTCTCAGAAATGAGCTATCAAGTGCGAAGATTGATGGCTTTCAAGCCAAATGATCAATCTTATGGCCACATTCATGGCATAGTTTGTTCAAATGATCTCATATTGTGCACAAGGGTGCATCCTGGAATTCCAAACAATGTTGCCTAAGGGAGTTTTCATTTTCTTTGCAAGGAAAATTCATTTTCAATTTTCCGAGTGCGCGAAATGAATTTTTTTTGTGAAGGACCTACCATATATGTGTGCAAAATTGGACCTAATCAATTTATAAAATACTAGGCCATATTTAATGCACAATTGACAAAATGGTTGGGTGTCAAAAGTTTTGATCCACCTCTGGTGAAAAAGAAAAATTCCCGTCAATTCAGCTGGAAGCGGGTCAAATTTGAACTGTAGCTGCCTCGTAGTTTGCTCTTTATTTTTCCAAAAATCATTTCTAGGTACATAAGTATCTATTTAATCAGAGAAACACCAAAAAAATTCCAAGATTCAAGCACTAGATAGGAACGGTCAAGCCGGCCATTTTGACCGCATTTTCAAACGGGCATAAAAAATTCAAAAACAAATCAAAAAATTGGAAAACCTTCGCATTGTGTCATTATATGTGACCAAGTTTCCAGGAAAAATAATAAACTTGTAATACGGTAATTATTTTAAAAAAGTATTCTCATAAATGAGCTATCAAGTGTGAAGATTCATGGCTTTCAAGCCAAATGATCAATCTTATGGCCACATTCATGGCATAGTTTGTTCAAATGATCTCATATTGTGCACAAGGGTGCATCTTGGAATTCCAACCAATGATGCCTAAGGGAGTTTTCATTTTCTTTGCACGGAAAATTCATTTTCCATTTTTTGAGTGCCCGAAATGAGGTTTTTTTGTGAAGGAACTACCAAATAATTGTTGCAAAAATGGACCAAATCAATTTTATAAAATACTATGCCATGTTTAATGCACAATTAACACAATGGTTGGGTGTCAAAAGCCTTGATCCACCTCTGGTGAAAAATACAAATTTCCGCCGATTCAGCTGGAAGCGGGTCAAATTTGAACTGTAGCTGCCTCATAGTTTGCTATTTATTTTTTCCAAAAATCATTTCTAGGTACATAAGTATTTATTTAATAAGATAAACATCAAATTGTTTCCAAGATTCAACCACTAGATAGGAACGGTCAAGCCCGCCGTTTTGACTGCATTTTGAAACGGGCATAAAAATTAAAAAAAAACAAAAAATTGGAAAATCTTCGCATTGTGTCATTGTATGTGACCAAGTTTCCAGGAAAAATAATAAATTTGTAATACTGTAATTATTTTAAAAAAGGGTTCTCAGAAATGAGCTATCAAGTGCGAAGATTGATGTCTTTCAAGCTAAATGATCAATCTTATGGCCACATTCATGGCATAGTTTGTTCAAATGATCTCATATTGTGCACAAGGGTGCATCCTGGAATTCCAAACAATGTTGCCTAAGGGAGTTTTCATTTTCTTTGCAAGGAAAATTCATTTTCAATTTTCCGAGTGCGCGAAATGATTTTTTTTGTGAAGGACCTACCATATATGTGTGCAAAATTGGACCTAATCAATTTATAAAATACTAGGCCATATTTAATGCACAATTGACAAAATGGTTGGGTGTCAAATGTTTTGATCCACCTCTGGTGAAAAAGAAAAATTCCCGTCGATTCAGCTGGAAGCGGGTCAAATTTGAACTGTAGCTGCCTCGTAGTTTGCTATTTATTTTTCCAAAAATAATTTCTAGGTACATAAGTATCTATTTAATCAGAGAAATACCAAAAAAATTCCAAGATTCAAGCACTAGATAGGAACGTCAAGCCGGCCATTTTGACCGCATTTTGGAACGGGCATAAAAAATTCAAAAACAAATCAAAAAATTGGAAAACGTTCGCATTGTTTCATTATATGTGACCAAGTTTCCAGGAAAAATAATAAACTTGTAATACGGTAATTATTTTAAAAAAGTGTTCTCATAAATGAGCTATCAAGTGTGAAGATTCATGGCTTTCAAGCCAAATGATCAATCTTATGGCCACATTCATGGCGTAGTTTGTTCAAATGATCTCATATTGTGCACAAGGGTGCATCTTGGAATTCCAAACAATGATGCCTAAGGGAGTTTTCATTTTCTTTGCACGGAAAATTCATTTTCCATTTTCTGAGTGCCCGAAATGAGTTTTTTTGTGAAGGACCTACCATATATTTGTTGCAAAATTGTACCTAATCAATTTTATAAAATACCTGGCCATATTTAATGCACAATTGAAAAAATGGTTGGGTGTCAAATTTTTTGATCCACCTCTGGTGAAAAAGACAAATTCCCGTCGATTCAGCTGGGAGCGGGTCAAATTTGAACTGCAGCTGCCTCATAGTTTGCTCTTTATTTTTTTCCAAAAATCATTTCTAGGTAAATAAGTATCTATTTAATCAGAAATACATGGTTTGATGGCGAGACATCGAGGTTTGGACGGTGGCCGAGGGCCCCAACTCTAGAGCGCGTAAGCTCGCATGCCCACCGCTTGGTCACCGCGTGACCATGGCGTTGCCATGTGTTCTGGGTGGCCTAGGCATGTCTAGTGGGTTGGGAACTCCCCAGGTATGTGCTAGGAAGAAAATCACAACATAAGGTTCTCACGAGGAGACCGATCGATGCTCAAACATGAATAAGTAGCCAAGTGTTTGATTTGCGGTACGGGAAATGCACATGGCTAATGGGCGTAAGTTTTGACTGAGGATGATCAGTTACTAAGAAGACCGTCTTCAGAAATTTTCACCTCAAAAGAAGGAGCCTAGGTGGTACTTGCTTTGCAAAGTACCACACTGGACATAAATACGAATGTTGAAGCTGGGCTCAAAATAATGTATGGATTGAGCTGACATTTGGTGGAGGATGGTTATTTGGGCATAGGAAAGCACTGTAGAAAATGGATACCATTTGGACATGCCAAAGTGGTACTTCCTTCACAAAGTGCTGCTTTGAACAAGATAGGAAAATGAATATTGTTGAGTTATATTTGAACTAGGCAAGGAAGGTTTTTGACATATTTGATGAAGATATGATCCAAACAATTTATGTGAATTTTTTGGGAATTTTTGGAATAACAGAAATATAGGTTGCTTCACAACCTAGGGCAAAAATTGACACATGGACATGACACATAGGAAAAACTGATGAGATGGCGCCTAGACATCACAACCCACCACAATCTACAAGGCTATGAACATCTATATTGGTCGTTAACAACTAGAAATAAGGCAGCGGACCTGCACTGTTTGCTTTGTGACCATTTCGTGTAAGGAAATTATGACCTTTCTGACCAAAATGGTCGCAATGGTTTAGGGTTTGGAGCCCCCCGAACAGCTTTTGACCAATTGGTCTCAAATGGTCATAGATCTATGACCAATTCTTCCAGGGTCACTGACAGAAGGTCACTAGTTGACATATTTCTTGTAGTGATACAAGATTGAAGACTTCGTCCCGTGTACGGATGGGACTCTCCTTGGCGTGGAAGGCAAGCTTGGATATTCGGATATGTAGATCTCCTTCTCTGTAACCGACTCTGTGTAACCCTACTCCCCTCCGATGTCTATATAAACCGAAGGGGTTAGTCCGTAGGACAACAACAATCATAATCATAGGCTAGCTTCTAGGGTTTAGCCTCTAGGATCTCATGGTAGATCAACTCTTGTAATACTCATATCATCAAGATCAATCAAGAAGGAAGTAGGGTATTACCTCCATCGAGAGGGCCCGAACCTGGGTAAAACATTGTGTCCCCTGCCTCCTGTTACCATTAGCCTTAGACGCACAGTTCGGGACCCCCTACCCGAGATACAACAAGGAACGAAGCCGTACAAGTATAATCATAGTCAGGAAAATTTAGCAGCCGAGCACCAATGCCAGACCACTTCCGAGCTCCAACGCCAGAATGTATCCGAGCTCCAACACCGGAATGTATCCGAGCTCCAACGCCGGACCATGTCCAAGCTCCAACGCCGGATGACGTTGTCAAAACCGGCGGATCTCGGGTATGGGGTCTCGATTTGTGCATCTCAGGCTGATGGTAACAAGCAGTAAGGGACACAATGTCTACCCAGGTTCGGGCCCTCTTGATGGAGGTAAAAGCCTACTTCCCGCTTGATTAATATTGACGATATGAGTAGTACAAGAGTAGATCTACCACGAGATCGTACAGGCTAAACCCTAGAAGCTAGCCTATGATGATTATGATTGTAGTTGTGATCGGCCTCCTAAGGACCAACCTCTCCGGTTTATATAGACACTGGCGAGGGCTAGGGTTTACATGGAGTCCGTTACAAAGAAGGAAATACAATATCTGGATCACCAAGCTTGTCTTCCACGCAAAGGAGAGTCCCATCCGGACACGGGACGGAGTCTTGAGTCTTGTATCTTCACGCTCCAATAGTCCGGACGATGTATATAGTCCGGCTTTCCGGATACCCCCTAATCCAGGACTCCCTCAGTAGCCCCTGAACCAGGCTTCAATGACGATGAGTCCGGCGTGCAGTCTTGTCTTCGTCATTGCAAGGCGGGTTCCTTCTCTAAATACTCCAAGGTAATCATCGAACATGTAAACCATGTCCGGATCAGCAAAATGATCTTCGCATTCCATTGTAGGGAGAATGATATTTCAGATGATAACTTTTTAGACAACATGATATGTAATTATGGTCGGGTCATTATTCGAACTGTTTTCCCACAACCAGCCACAGCGCATATTGCGAGGCGGTTTCCTTGACACGTCTTGTCAAAGCAGAGATCGTGTCCCCTCATCACGGGATTCTCATCAATACGGGTATGGGTAATCCCATCGCGCCATCAATCGTGACGCTTGGGAAGTAAGCGATGCTCAACGGGCAAGTGGGGAGGCGCACCGCTTTCGTCGCCTCTTATAAAGGGATAAGAGTTCCCCATTTTTACCCACGCCTTCTTCCTCCTTTGCCCACTCTTGCCCCCTCGAGCTTCAGCACCATAGCCCAAGTCTTCTCTGCACAACTAAATATGTCCGGAGCAGGAGGCAAGTGGGTGGCTTCCATTGTGAAGGAGAAGCATATCGTGAATCTTCGGGCGGCCGGATACTTGGCCGCAGACATCGCACACCGGCTACCATACAAAGGGCATGCCATTCCAACCCCGGAACCTCACGAGAGGGTCGTGTTTTTCGCCCACTTCGTCCATGGACTGGGATTTCCACTTCATCCCTTCATCCACGGGCTCATGTTCTACTATGGGCAAGATTTCCATGATCTAGCCCCAAATTTCGTCCTCAACATCTCGGCGTTTATCGTCGTATGTGAGGCCTTCCTCCGCATCAAGCCTCACTTTCACTTATGGCTACAAATCTTCTGCGGGAAGCCGAAGATCATGAGCGGCCAACAAGCGGAGTGCGGGGGGCCATGGTGGGCAAGATGCCTAACGTCACCTGGCTTAGCGGCTCCTTTGCGGAGACCGTGAGAGGGTGGCAATCGGGGTGGTTCTACATCACCGAGATGCGCGGTGCCAACTGGGCGGCGGCCCCCGAGTTCCGATCCGGAACCCCCATGCGGCTCACCTCCTAGGAAAAGAAGGGCCTGGCCTGGGGTGAACCTACAGAGCTGACCGGACTCCAAAACTGCATTAAGAGCATGAAGGACAAGAACATCATGCTTGTCAACGTAATCCAGGTCATGCTCGTTTGCCGGATTCTTCTGTGCCAACGGCGGGCATTTAATCTCTGGCAGTTCGTCCCAGCCGAACACCAGACGCTTCGGAGGCTCTACGGCATGACGCATAAAGACACATGGAAGGCACTGTTCAAGGCCTCCCAAGTACCTCCTCCCACATCCGAGGACCATGGACTTCATGCCGCACGGCCTCCTCGTCCAGTGAGTTTTCTGACTACCAGAAGGCCCGGCTGATGCTCTCCTGACAGAGATGCTAGTCCCGGCGCCCTACAAGGCACCGGAGAAGAAGGCCGAAAAGAAGGCCCCGGGGACCAGGAAGGGTCTCCGGCATAAGGTTGTGCCGGAAGCCTCGTTCGAAGACGACAAGGCACACTCCTCCCCCGAAGGGGAGGAAGAGGAAGAAGGGGCCACCCCATCCGGAGAGGATGAGGGGCCTGAGAAGGCGGACCAGGGGGCCGGGAAAGGCCCCGGGCGCAAGGCCGTCATACCCTCGTCGTCCGATGACGACGAGGCAGATTCCTCCCGCGGAGGCGGGAGGAAACAAGAAGAAGCTCTACCTCCCCGCGCTGGGGAGGAGAAAAAGAGGAAATCCGCCCCGGAGGAGGAGGTTGGGACGTCCAAGAAGGGAAAGGTGTCCCTTCCGAATTGCTCCGCTATGGCCGCCCATAGCGAGGACCGCCATGTCGGTTCAATATCCGGCGTATCTCGTAGTAGGGGTCCTAAGCTAGGCATCTTGGAGTGATGGTAACATGGACACGGATTTTACCCAGGTTCGGGCCCTCTTAATGGAGGTAAAACCCTACGTCCTACTTTTGATTGTATTCATATGGGGTATAGTACAGAGTACATGTATCTACCATGAGATGATAGTCATGAATATGAGATTGTCCATTGACTAGCCTGGCCTCGGTTTATATAAGACACCGGAGGCCTAGGGTTAAGGAGTGTCCTTGTCTTGGGCGCCAAGTCTTGTGGAGTCTTCCTTGTATGCGGCAGGGGTTGTCCGAACTGGCCCATGAGTATACGGCCATGGGGGTCCTCGGCCCAATCCAACTGATCGGGAGACAACATGGTGAGTACCCCCTAGTCCAGGACACCGTCAGTAGCCCCCTGAACTGGTCTTCAAGTTGGGGACGCTCCTCGATTCTTCTGAACTGTTCTTCACCTTTGGTCGTTGGTCTTGAAAACTGGTTCAACAAGTCTCTGATTTTGAGGATCGCCAAGGTGACTCCGAAGAGTTTACACGTCGAGTATCCGAGGAGCCCCTTTAAGGTTCCGGCCTTTATAAATGCCTTGTTACTTTTATGCCATACCTCGGGTTTGATGTTGTTCCCTAACGGCAATGTCCTCTTGCGTCCGAGCTCCAACGCCGGACTGCATTTGAGGTATCTTTAGCAGCCAAGCACCAATGCCGGACCGCTTCCGAGCTCCAACGCCAGAATGTATCCGAGCTCCAACACCGGAATGTATCCGAGCTCCAACGCCAGAATGTATCCGAGCTCCAACACCGGAATGTATCCGAGCTCCAACGCCGGACAATGTCCAAGCTCCAACGCCGGACTATGTCCAACCTCCAACGCCGGACTATGTCCAAGGTCCAACGCCGGACTGTATCCGAGCTCCAACGTCGGACTATGTCCAAGCTCCAACGGCTGACTATATTCGAGGTGTCATAGATCACCTTGGTTCAAAAAAGTTGAAGGAGTTTAGCCGAGCTTAATGCCGGAAATGCCCTCTACGGAGCAAGCCACTGGCATCCGAGCTTTATGTCGGACTTCTTCTGGGGTGTCGATTGTAGTTGAACACCAACGCCGGATTGTATCCGAGGTGGTGCACCACCTCGGTCATGGGATGATTTTTATGAATTTAATTCCGAATTATGCAATGTAATCTCCGCCGAGATGTATAGCCAGTAGCCCTCATGGTGCGTGTTGGCCTAATATTCGGGATGCACCTGAAGGAAATCAGCCTGAGGATCAATTCCCAGTTGACCCTAGTAGCCCCTGAGACTTAGGTCGATTCATAAAATCAGCCTGAGGATCAATTCCCAGCTCGACAACATACTTATGAATAGAAACGCGGTGTGCAAAGTCCTCGAGACTCAGGTTGGGTGCGGTCGACCAACCTGAGGATAATAATCTCCTCGAAAACTATATTACGCTTTAAATTTTCTGCATTGGATTGTCAATGCAGTAGCCCCCGAGACACTGGTCGGGTGGCAACACCAGATCAGGGGATTGATGTTCCCCTTTAATATTTGTAAATAATAAGCCCGAAGCCCAGTAGCCCCCGAGCCTTAATGCGGGCACGGGAAGCCGAATTAAGGATCGATATACATAGTAAAATCACCAATTATATGGAATGACTCTATGTATCCAAGTACTTTACATCATTAATGCTTGGATCCGCATTGTACAAAACTTTGTTGACCGACCATCGGCTTCAACCTCCTCGGCCAGTACCCGAGGGGTGTTTGTCCTACTTTATAAAGCCTTTATGAGGGCAAATATTTACGGCAAACAAGGCAATCCGGCCATATGGTTTTATAAACAAAGGTACGCAGAGAGACATGTTATATTATTGTTTAACATAAGAAACATCGTCCAAAGAAAATAGTCCCGCTATCGATTCCTTTCTTTGGGTTGTCATGCTAAGCATGATCATGAAACCTCAGCTCCGATCAATGTGGGACGAAAATACTGAGGATTTAGTTCGGGGAAAGCTTCCAAACTCTGTGGTCTAAATGAACCCAAATTTTCACTTCCGTTGCGACCGTTTATAATCTGAAAGTGGCCCATCGTCGGCTTCTACCCCCTTGTAGATGCTACGCGGTGTGTTTCCGAAATAACAAAACAACCCTTAGCCGACATCTTGGTGCCCGGAGGCGGTTGTGTTGGCAGAAACGAGGCAATCAGATATGCAGGCTTTATAACTTTCACTTAGTCATAGGAGCTTAAAGTTGGGAGGCCAGCAAGTAGCCCCCCGGTAAGTGTTCAGCGAAAGACGAGGTCAAGCCGTAAACACTTCGACCAATGTTATGAAGGGCCCATCATTTAATACAGTAATCAAACCGCTGACCAGTTTATGCTTATTGTGACACTCAATTTCCGGATTTCTCCACTAAGGTGCTTAATCATGCGAGCTCGAAGCACAATCGCAGTGGTTCTCCCTTTGCACACCTAGCCGAACAAAGCGGAGCGTAAGAGGCAAGCACAGGAGCCGGGCAACCCAACTATTAACCGAAGACACAATTCGAAACGGATGCATACATAGCAATATCCGAGAATTTTTGCCGAATCTCAAAAGGTGTCCGGCGTTGCACTGCGAGACTTATGCGGAAAACACACAAATAGTTGAAAAGTGCCATAGGCTTGGAAAACAAAAAACGTTAGGAAAAACTCGACGTCCGAACTAGATCAATTGTTCGGTGCCAATCAGAAAATTGGTCTTAGCAAAAACAATTGTGCTTCTGTCGTGCTTTAACATGACACATCCTATCTCAAAACTTCAAGCGGGTCAGCCTACGGCTTCAACCTCCTATCCCGAAGGCAGAGTACTTCTCGTTAGGCTAGTTTAGCAAACTTTAGCGGCTTTGAGAGAGAAATTAGGCTCCCCGGCTATTGACCGCACAATCGCGTCAAAAAAGGAGTGATAGAAAAAAGACTTTGCAACGACTAAGAAGAAGAACACTTATTATAAAACAGCTCACATAAATTTAAGAGCCCCTGAGTGACTTGGGTAAAAGAATTTTATGTATAATGATTGTATGTACCGAAGTACTTATATCATATATGTGTTCACCCGACCTTTATACGCGTCTTAACTGACCATCGGCTTCTCCCTCTTCGGTCAAGGACCAAAAAGTGTTATGTACTCCCCTGTCGAGAATATCGTTGGTGTTTTCGATAACCAGGCAATCAGGCCATAAGGCTGTGTAACAGACAAAGCACGCTTAGGGAGCTTATGCTATATTACCGATGAAGTGTAAGAAGCATCTTCGAAGAAAATAGAACCCCCACCGATACCTTTCTTTGGTTGCTCACTATGAGACTTGTGCAATAGATTTTTGTACTCATGAGTTCCGTTGTGTGCCGACCATTATTGAAAACAGTAAGAGCGCTAGCTTTCGGCTTCACCCAGTCTGAGGTCCGTCTCGGGTGACCCGATCATGAAAATCGCAGAGGTGCTCCCTTTTCTCCCTAGCCAAACAATCGGGAACGTAGGGGTAAACACAGGAGCAAGGCAACCTAGCTTGCAAATCACTTAGGTTAATATGGTGCATATTGTGGCGTAATACACAAACAAGGAAGGAAGCCGTACAATTATAATCATATGCAAGAGGAAAAACTCCAGCAAGGGAGCCCCCAAGTAAACGGGGTATTTGAATTTGTGTGCCACAAACAAATTTCTGACAAGAAATTTTTCTCAAACAACTTTTTGCCAAAAAAGAGTATAATGCTTGGTCGGACCGAACAAAATTTAAAATTTTAAAACTTTGAGCATGAAAGTGACTTAGCTGGTTAATGTGTTCGGCATTGATGACGCGGTCCGAGTTTGGTGCAGGAGGAGGTCTCAGCCCCCAAGCCCGATGTGGCCGAGCGAAGAGCTCGGCACTCCGAAGAGGTGAAGCCCCCAGTCCAGCGAGGTGATGGAGCAGGTCGCCGGGTGACACTGGAATCTCCGACCAAGTAGGTTGATGAAGCGACAATGCGGGGTTGCCAACACAGGGCCGCGCTCCAAGGTAACGACACAATTTGGTTGATGGAGGTGGACGACGATGTCACCCTGCCGAGGTGCCGTGCGGCCAGCGGCGTGGTGTAGTCGAGGCCGATTATCTGCATGCATGAAGTACCACAAAGCAGATAGCAAAAATAAATAAATAAAAATTCTTTACAAAATTCTTTATGTAAAATAAATTATTTAAAGAGATGTGGCATGGCACGAGGCCATTATCGACACTGGGCGTTGGCGTGGCGGGGTGAAGAAATCCAAATTCGCACGAGTGCCCGAGTTACGGACGCAATCGCCCTGAAACGGCAGCCGAAGTGTGGACCTGATTGCAGAACCTGCAACACAAAAAGGCTGACCAGCAGAGAATACTCTTTGAACAGAAAACACATGTACATGCGTCAACAAAATATCTCTGCAAAAAATAATTCAGTACAAACTGACAGAAAATATTCTGTGTGTAATAATTTCATGTGATAAACGAATAGTCAGGAAAATTTAAACCTATTTAACGAGCGATGACCGTAGTAGACCGAAGTATATAAAAAAAGCGGTGTGTACCAACTAGCACAAGCTAGTACCAAGAATAGACTAATTTCTGATCCAGACGTGAAGTAGTACTACTTGAATTACTACAATCCATCGATCAAATCTAGGGTATCGTGCAAAATACTAAGAGTCCATCGCATTAGTACATTGGCCCAGGCCTTCCATAGCAAAAATACTACTAGCATCCAGCGACGGCCTAGGTGCCGAATTAAAAAGGGGAATAAAGAAACAAAAAAATAAAGGAATCTCCCCTTGGATGGCCGCTGCCCGTGCGAGGATTTGTCCTCGGCTCTGTGATCCAGCGCTACATCCGACAATGCGGCGAACTATTAGTTGATCTTTGGCTAGACCACATCGTCTACCAATACTGAAACCGAGGTAGAATGCCGGATACCAAGGCGTCTGGCAGTGAAAGTTTGGACCTTGATCTCAATCTAATCGGCGAACAAAGCTCGAAAACCAGCGATGATTCTCGTAAAAACTAACTAGTACAGAACAGATCTGACTGAAAAAATATCACCTGATTATCCATCAATACGTGTCAATCACCTAGGAGGCTCTCAATGAAAGAACCAATGTTGGTTCAATATCCGGCATATCTCATAGTAGGGGTCCTAAGCTAGGCGTCTTGGAGTGATGGTAACATGGACACAGATTTTACCCAGGTTCGGGCCCTCTAATGGAGGTAAAACCCTACGTCATGCTTTTGATTGTATTCATATGGGGTATAGTACAGAGTACATGTATCTACCACGAGATGATAGTCATGAATATGAGATTGTCCATTGACTAGCCTGGCCTCGGTTTATATAAGACACCGGAGGCCTAGGGTTTAGGAGAGTCCTTGTCTTAGGCACCAAGTCTTGTGGAGTCTTCCTTGTATGCGGCAGGGGTTGTCCGAACTGGCCCATGAGTATACGGCCATTGGGGTCCTCGGCCCAATCCAACTGATCGGGAGATGATGTGGTGAGTACCCACTAGTACAGGACACCGTCAGTATGAGGGAGTCCTGGATTAGGGGGTATCCGGACAGCCGGACTATATACATCGTCCGGAGTATTGGAGCGTGAAGATACAAGACTCAAGACTCCGTCCCGTGTCCGGCTGGGACACTCCTTTGCATGGAAGACAATCTTGGCGATCCGGATATTGTATTTCCTTCTTTGTAACCGACTCCGTGTAAACCCTAGCCCTCTCCGGTGCCTATATAAACCGGAGGGGTTGGTCCTTAGAAGGCCGATCACAACTACAATCATAATCATCATAGGCTAGCTTCTAGGGTTTAGCCTCTACGATCTCGTGGTAGATCTACTCTTGTACTACTCATATCATCAATATTAATCAAGCAGGAAGTAGGGTTTTACCTCCATCGAGAGGGCCTGAACCTTGGTAAACATTGTGTCCCTTGCTTCCTGTTACCATCAGCCTGAGACGCACAGATCGGGACCCCCTACCCGAGATCCGCCGGTTTTGACACCGACATTGGTGCTTGCATTGAGAGTTCCTCTGTGCCGTCGCTGCAAGGCTTGATGGCGCCTTCAATCGTCAACAACACGGTCCAGGGTGAAACTTTTCTCCCCGGACAGATCCTTGTGTTCGGCTGTTTCGCACTGTGGGCTAATTCGCCTGGCCATGTGGAGAAGATCGACAGCTATGCCCCTGGCCACCAGATCAGGTTCGGAAACCTAAGCTACATGGCGGATATTCGCGGAGACTTGATATTCGACGGATTCGGGCCTGTGCCAGGAGCACCGGACAGTCACGATGAGCACGGCTTAGACCTGCTGTCAGACAATGTTCGGGATATTACCCCTACAGTAGCCCCGGACCTAAATCCGGAGCAGGCTGCGTTGCCTAAGGACGGAGGGATGGGCCCCGCCCCGCAGGCCGCACACTCATCGGCGGTGGAGCCGAACACAGGTCTCATCTCCATGGAGACATGTGACTCCGGACCCCTGGACTCGTATCCGGTTGTTGGTTCCAGTCCGCGCACTCCCGAGCCAGCAGAGCCAGGTTGGGCCCCGGTAATGGAGTTTACCGCTGGGGATATCTTCCAGCACTCGCCTTTTGGCGACATGCTGAACTCGTTAAAATCTCTCTCTTTGACAGGAGGATCTTGGCCGAATTATGTCCGGCTCGAGTGGGAAGCAGGCGATGAAGGAATTCGTTGCCCACCCATCACCCACTTCATTGCCATGGTTGATGATTTAACCGACGTGCTTGACTTCGACTACGAAAGCATCGACGGCATGGAAGACGATGCAGGAGAAGATTCAGAGTCTCTAGGGCGCTGGACTACTACCTCGTCACACGATATATACATGGTGGATACGCCCAAGGAGGACGATGGCGACAATCCGGAAGATAAAACCCCCGGGAAAAAGCCAAAACGACGGCGCAGACACCGCTCAAAGTCCAGCAACAGTAAAAATAGTGAGAAGAGTGCCAGAAAGATCGACATACCAGTCAACTCCGAAGGCAACAACGACCACATGGACCCAGCGGTGGAGCAGGATTAGCTAGGTCACACTGAACCCAGTTCGGAGTAGACGCCCGATCACAATGATCCCGAGGGACGAGTTCATCAAACCGCCCTAGGACAAGAACACAGTCCGGACGATGATGCATTCATCATCCCGGAAAAATGCGTGGAATGAGATAACCTCCACAAAAGGCTTATGGCCACAGCGAGAAGTCTAAAGAAACAGAAGCAACGGCTAAAAGCCGCACAGGAAACGCTCAATCGCAGATGGAATAAAGTGCTAGACACTAAAGAAAGATATGGCGACGATCGCCATACAAAGAGCTATCCAAAACGAAAGCTACTGCCAGAATTCGACGACGAGGCCGTTCCACCAAAGAATAACACGACCAGGAGGCTAGACGTACCGCTTCATAACCGCAACAGAGCGGCTACCGACGCCGCGCACGATCTACGTGAGCACCTGGATAAGAAAGCTGGCGCGGCCAGATCCATCTACGAATCTAAAGGACACACCCCAGCGAGGGACTATGGTCACCAAAACGATCATACCAACCAAATACCAGTTCGGAGTAAAAACCGGACACAACAACAGTCGGCGGCATGCCATAGCACGTCCAGATACAAAGGGGCTGCTCACCCCCTGTGCTTCACAGAAGAAGTACTGGACCATGAATTTCCACAAGGTTTCAAACCTGTGAACATAGAGGCATACGACGGAACGACAGACCTAGGGGTCTGGATCGAGGATTTTATCCTG
Organism: Triticum aestivum; assembly: GCF_018294505.1. Classification (NCBI taxonomy): domain Eukaryota; kingdom Viridiplantae; phylum Streptophyta; class Magnoliopsida; order Poales; family Poaceae; genus Triticum; species Triticum aestivum. The sequence continues at coordinate 288,088,211 of NC_057798.1, read as the reverse complement.
CATATTCACATGGCTTGTGGGGATGACCTCCACGCCATCAAATACCTTCCCCTCAAGTTGAAGGGACCAGCTCGACACTGGTTGAAGAGCCTCCCATAAAATTCAATTGGGAGTTGGGAGGAACTTGACGATGCTTTCAGGGCCAATTTTCAAGGGACTTATGTCTGGCCTCCAGATGCGAACGATTTAAGTCACATAATCCAACAGCCCGGAGAGTCCGCCCGCAAGCTTTGGAACAGATTCCTCACTAAAAAGAGTAAAATTGTTGATTGTCCGGACACCTAAGCATTAACGGCATTCAAACACAGCATCCGTGACGAATGGCTTGCCAGACACCTCGGCCAAGAAAAGCCAAGGACAATGGCAGCCTTAACAAGCCTTATGACCCGCTTTTGCGCGGGTGAAGATAGCTGGTTGGCCCGTAAATGCACCAGCGACCCAAGCAAATCCGAAATAAGGGACGGCAACGGGAAGCCATGGCACAAATAAAACAAATGCCAAAACAACGAAGAGAGCCCGGATAACACAACGGTCAACGCCGGATTCAGGGGCTCTCGACCCGATCAGCAGAAGAAGCCATTTAAAGGTAGTAAAGAGGGACCGTCCGGTCTGAACAGAGTCCTGGACAGACTGTGCCACATTCATGGCACCCCCGACAAACCTGCGAACCACACACACAGAGAGTGTTGGGTCTTCAAGCAGGCCGGCAAATTAAATGCCGAACACAAGGGAAGGGAAACACCAAGTGAAGACGAGGATGAACCTCGCCAGCCGAACACTAGGAGACATAAAAAATTCCCACCAGAGGTTAAAACAGTAAACATGATCCACACGACTCACACATCCACAAGAAGGCACGAATGCGTGCTCAAAGACGCGTACGGTATAGAGCCCATCGTACCCACACCTAACTACTGGATGGCTTGTCCGATCACCTTCGATCACACGGACTGCCTAACTAGTATTCGGCGCGGAGGATCAGAGGCCTTGGTGCTTGACCCAATAGTTGACGGATACCATCTCACCCACGTCCTCATGGACGGCGGCAGTAGTCTCAATTTAATATACAAGGACACTGTCCGCGGGATGGGAATAGACCCATCCAAAATTAGCCAAAGTAACACCACCTTTGAAGGGATGATACCAGGCGTTGATGCACACGGCAGGGGCTCCGTCGTACTGGAGGTAAAATTCGGCTCCCCAGGCAACTCCAGAAGCGAAGAACTACTCTTCACCATCGCACCCTTCCAAAGCGGCTATCATGCATTGCTTGGAAGAACGGCCTTCGCCCGCTTCAACGCATTACCGCACTATGCCTACCTTACACTTAAGATGCCCGGTCCACGTGGCGTCATAACTGTTAGCGAAAACATAGAGCGCTCTTCATGTGTAGAGGAACACGCGATGGCCCTAGCGGCCGGACTATAAGTTGCCTCCAATATCAGAAAATTGACTGGTCATTAAGACCACAGACATGGTTAGACGAGTCTGGCAGCCTGGATAAAACTGAACCAGGGCACGGTATATGTAATCCCATAGAGGACACCAGGGGCTATAAATACTTAATATAGCCCCACACTTGGCTCAACATTATTGGCAGGCCAACGTCTTATACTTTTACTATGCATCGCATACTTACGTTGTACTCTCCTACACGAGTTTTCTTTTTTACAGACAACATTCCCGCGATACCCTTCTAGGATACGGCACAATGTAGACAAAGGCGCAGACGTGCAGCAGGGCCTCGCTCAATAGGTTCATCTTTAGATTAAGCTGCTGTGTAAACCTTTTTATTGCCTCTTGTTGTTTAAACACGCCATGGGTTCCATACCCACAGAGGATACTGCCGTTATTGGCATTTCACCACGACAGACTAATGCACGTAGCTGGAAATACAGGGTTTATAATGAATGGGCATTCTTCAGCCCACTTTCTACTATAAAGTCCGAATACCTTCGGGAGTGTTCGGCGTCATGAGTTTGGCCTTATATGCATCAGCTCTGAATCATGTCTTTGGTCAAAAGTTGGGTTTGCCCGGCTCTTGGGTTTGCCGCCTTACGTTCCGTTCTTATCGGCTATGGCGGCAAAAGGAGAACTACTGCGATTGTGCCCTGGTTATTCCGGATGAGCACCTCAGTAGAGAAAGCCGAAAACTAACTGTCATGATAAAGCGCGAGACTGTTCAACCACTCGAAGACTTACCGGAATCTTTAGGATTCCTCCGCATTAACGAAGGGCTGTTTCTCGGCCATGTACATATGCGCCCGTATTCGGATGCACGCAAAAGTACTTGGGGCTAAGTGAAAGTGTTACAGCTATATAGTCTGGTTGCCTAGTTCGATGTGCGATCACCTCCTTAATGGACCAAGACGTTGGAACAAGTGTGATCATGCGTATTTTTCGCGAACACCCCCGCATTGTATGCGTGGGGGCTTAAGCCAACGACTGCTAACTTTCAGAATTACACATAGACATAAAAACGGCCGCACGGGAGGCACAAATAATACTTTCGGGCACAAAGTATAAATATAGCCTCATAATCTAAATAAGATTGTTTTTATAATGATTCGCTTCGTTACTCGAACAATATATTCTTCGAGCACTGTGCCCCTATTAAGCGGGCACCTTCTATTACCTGCTCCAAGTAGTGCTCGGCTGGATATTGGCCTCCCGTCGGATTGTGGGTCGCTACAATGGTGGCCTCCATATCTGTCCAAGAAGCTTTAACGCGGGCAAGAGCCATTCGTGCACCCTCTATGCACGCCGACCGTCTCATGGCGTCGATCTGAGGCACGGCCCCAAGGAATTGTTGCACCAAACCAAAGTAACTATCCGTCTTAGGCCCCTTCGGCCAAAGATGGTCTATTACAGACCGCATTGCAAGCCCGGACAGCCTATGAAGCTCCGCTACAACAGCCATCTTCTCACTTAACGGCAGCAGGCGCGCGGGAGCATTGAATTGCGACCAGAAAAGCTTCTCCACTTCTTTCTCACCTTGATCCTCGAAAAACTTGGCCGCATCGGCTGTACTCTTCGCCAAGTCCGCATATGCGTTTGCAAGACTCCAGCGTCCATCCAGGGGAGCATACTTCGGATCCAAAAACTTCGTCCGCAGTAAGTAGGAGCCCCCAGCCGCGATTTTACCGGCCTATTGAAGCTCCTCCCGCACACCCCTGACCTCGGTCCGCATCTCCTTGGTGGCATTAAGTGCCTTATTTAGGTCAGCCAACTAGCCTTATTCTCCTTTTCAAGGAGTTCATACCGGTCAGCGGCATTTTTCAACTATAAAGCCATTTCGGCTATCTTTTCCTTGCTTCAGCGATGAGCAGCCTGTTCGGCTCTCAATTCTTCGGCCGCCTTTAGGGCTTCCACGGCAGCAGCACCATCTGCATTGCAAAGAAATTGCATTAATATTATGCCCTTCTCATATTTTCCTATACAACATAAACAAGGAAAGTAGAGTGCATACCTTGTGACTCGTTCAGCCGCTCGTTCACCAGCGTGATATCGGCATCAATAGATCTGATCTGCCTTCTTAGCTCGACAACTTCAACGGATTGGTTGGCTGCCGGACCCTTAGATACCTGTGCATATGTACAACACAATCATTATTATATGATCTCCCGTTTGCCTCCTTGGGCGGGCAACCAGAGTCTCAAGGGCTATTATCCATATAGAGCACACCTAGCGCGTGCCTCACAGTCAAAAAATAGTGTATTTTCACTACATACCTCAAAGCCTCTGAGCAGGCTCGTAAATGCTTCATTCAAACTACTTGTGGCGGATAAAATCTTTTTGAGCACCGTGCTCATTAATGAGCGGTGCTCCTCCGAGAGCGCAGCTCGCTCCATAAGGCCTGTCAGTATGTCCGGCCGGACATCAAACTGTGCCGGACCTTTCTCCTCGCCCCCCGTGGGAGCCAAACGCTTTGGGCTGAGGGCGGATGACATATTAACTTCCGTCTTCGGCAGATCCGGACTCCTCCATGATGACACCTCGGTGTCGCCCGCTTCATGAGGCGGAGAGGTGGGTGGGGTCTTGCTCTCCATCATCTCCGGAGGAAGATCCCCCGAAGACAAACTCTGTTGAGAAGAGCTGCTAGCCGGACTGCAAAAGACGAATCCTGGTTATTGATCTCGGAGAAACACAGTACCTTTCGAATTAACGATTAACTTTACAGCTTGTTAGAGGGCTGGCCCGTTGGCGGGCATGACACGGTGAGGGTGCCCATCGGGCAGAGCCCCCTGGTGATACCTTTTCCCTGGTTTGGGCATCTCCGTCTCCAAGTCTTCAGAGGTGGCCCTTTTCTTCCGGCGCCGGGAGGAGGCTTTAGCCTCCCCTTCCCGACTATCCTCCTCAGGGGAGGTAACAATTCCCCGGTTCAGATGCGCAGTGTGTGAAGTTCGGTTTCTTTGTTCTTCCCCTTGTCTTTCCCAGAGGGCACTTTGCTGAGGCACCCGGTCAAGCATCTTGGCATTGGTGGATTAGGCAAGCCTTCGGGAAGTGGCGTCGGACACCTGATTCTCTCCGCCTTGCTGAGCAATTCCTGGCCACAGATGATTTTCAGAATAACAACTATGACAAATATAAAACAAAGTGTCCGGTTTTAAGGTTACTTACTTGGGCATCTAGGCGATTGCAGCTTAGGCCCACATCCTCGGTGGTATCCGGACACTTTACTTGCGGTCCGAAGAATAATTTACACATCCCTTTGAGCTTCAGGCCGAAGAAGTGCTTAATAGTCTGCGGACCCTCTGGATTGAACTCCCACATCCGGAGAGGCCGGTGTTTGCACGGCAACATCCGTCGGATTAGCATTACTTGAATTATGCTGACAAGGTTAATGTTCTTCTCAAGAAGCTCCCGGATACGGCTCTGCAGTATTGGAACATCACTGGTGGGCCCCCAATTCTGTCCCATGTCGGTCCATGACGCCAATTGTGACGGAGGGCCCGAGCGAAACTCGGGGGCGGTGCTACGTCTTGAGCTTGCCTTGGTTTTCCTCGAAGAGGAGAGGGTGATGCAGCAAAGTGTAGCGTAAGTATTTCCCTCAGTTTTGAGAACCAAGGTATCAATCCAGTAGGAGGCTCCTCAAAAGTCCCACGCACCTACACAAACAAACTGAGAACTCGCAACCAACGCAATAAAGGGGTTGTCAATCCCTTCACGGCCACTTGCGAAAGTGAGATCTAATAAAGATAGTATGATAAGATAAATATATATTTGGTATTTTATAAGATAGATGCAAAAAGTAAAGATGCAAATAAAGGTAGATTGAAAGCAAATAAGATAAGAGATAGACCCGGGGGGGCATAGGTTTCACCAGTGGCTTCTCTCAAGATATCATAAGTATTACGGTGGGCGAACAAATTACTGTCGAGCAATTGATAGAAAAGCGAATAATTATGAGATTATCTAGGCATGATCATGTATATAGGCATCAGGTCCATAACAAGTAGACCGACTCCTGCCTGCATCTACTACTATTACTCCACACATCGACCGACTCCTGCCTGCATGTAGAGTATTAAGGTCATAAGAACAGAGTAACGCATTAAGCAAGATGACATGATGTAGAGGCATAAACACATGCAATATGATATAAACCCCATCTTGTTATCCTCGATGGCAACAATACAATACGTGTCTTGCAACCCTTTCTGTCACTATGTAAGAACATCGCAAGATTGAACTCAATGCTACGCACTTCTCCCATGGCAAGAAAGACCAATCTAGTAGGCCAAACCAAACTGATAATTCGAAGAGACTTGCAAAGATAACTCAATCATACATAAAAGAATTTAGAGAAGATTCAAATATTATTCATAGATAAACCTGATCATAAACCCACAATTCATTGGATCTCGACAAACACACCGCAAAAAGAGTTTACATCGAATAGATCTCCACAAGAGAGGGGGAGAACATTGTATTGAGATCCAAAAAGAGAGAAGAAGCCATCTAGCTAATAACTACGGACCCGTAGGTTTGTGGTAAACTACTCACAACTCATCGGAGGGGCAAGGATGTTGATGTAGAGGCCCTTCATGGTTGATTACCCCTCCGGCAGAGTGCCGGTGAAGGCTCCAAGATGGGATCTCGCGGATACAGAAGGTTACGACGGTGGAAATTGTGTTTCGTGGTGCTCCTGGATGTTTTCGGGGTACGTAGGTATATATAGAAGGAAGAAATACGTCGGTGGCCGCCCGAGGGGCCCACAAGACAGGGGGCGCGCCCTACAGGGGGGGCGCGGCCCCCTATCTCGTGGGGCCCTCGGAAGCTTCTTGACTTGCACTCCAAGCTCTTCGGATCATGTTCGTTCCAAAAATCACGCTCCTGAAGGTTTCATTCCGTTTGGACTCCATTTGATATTCCTTTTCTTCGAAATACTAAAATAGAAAAAAAAAACAGCAATATGGGCTGGGCCTCCGCTTAGTAGGCTAGTCCCAAAAAATGATATAAATGTGTATAATAAAGCCCATAAACATGCAAAAGGGGTAATATAATAGCATGGAATAATAAAAAATTATAGATACGTTGGAGACGTATCAAGCATCCCCAAGCTTAATTCCTGCTCGTCCTCGAGTAGGTAAATGATGAAAGGAGAATTTTTTATGTGGAATGCTACCTAGCATAATTCATAATGTAATTTTCTTTATTGTGGCATGAATGTTCAGATCCAAATGAATACAAAATAAAAGTTCATATTGACATAAGAAATAGTAATACTTCAAGCATACTAATCAAAGTAATCATGTCTTCTCAAAATAACATGGCTAAAGAAAGTTATCCCTACAAAATCATATAATCTGGCTATGCTCTATCTTCATCACACAAAGTATTTAATCATGCACAACCCTGATGACAAGCCAAGCAATTGTTTCATACTTTAATAATCTCAAACTTTTTCTACTTTCACGCAATACATGAGCATGAGCCATGGACATAGAACTATATGTGGAATAGAAGGGTGGTTGTGGAGAAGACAAAAAAGGAGAAGATAGGCTCACATCAACTAGGCGTATCAACGGGCTATGGAGATGCACATTAATAGATATCAATGTCAGTGAGTAGGGATTGCCATGCAACAGATGCACTAGAGCTGTAAATATATGAAAGCTCAATAAAAGAAACTAAGTGGGGTGCATCCAACTTGCTTGCTCATGAAGACCTAGGGCACTTTTGAGGAAGTCCATCATTGGAATAAACAAGCCAAGTTCTATAATGAAAAATTCCCACTAGTATATGAAAGTGACAACATAAGAGACTCTCTATCATGAAGATCATGGTGCTATTTTGAAGCACAAGTGTGGAAAAAGAGATGGTAGCACTGTCCCTTCTCTCTTTTTCTCTCATTTTTTTCTTTTCTTTTTTTATTTTCTTTTCTTTTTTTTCTTTTTTTTTCTTTGGCCTTCTTTTTCTTTTTGGCCTTTCTCTTTTTTTCTCTTTTTTTTCTTTTTGTAAAGTCCGAAGTCTCATCCCGACTTGTGGGGGAATCATAGTCTTCATCATCCTTTCCTCACTAGGACAATGCTCTAATAATGAAGATCATCACACTTTTATGGATTTACAACAAAAAGCTAGAACAATATATGACTCTATATGAATGCCTCCGGCGGTGTACCGGGATATGCAATGAATCAAGAGCGACATGTATGAAAATTATGAAGGTTGCCTGGCCACAAATACAATGTCAACTACATGATCATGCAAAAAGCAATATGACAAAAGTAACGCGTGTCATATGAACGGGATGGTGGAAAGTTGCATGGCAATATATCTCGGAATGGCTATGGAAATGCCATAATAGGTAGGTATGGTGGCTGTTTTGAGGAAGGTAGATGGTGGGTGTATGGTACCGGCGAAAGTTGCACGGTATAAGAGAGGCTAGCAATGGTGGAAAGGTGAAAGAGTGCGTATAATCCATGGACTCCACATTAATCAAAAGAACTCATATACTTGTTGCAAAAATTTAGAAGTCATCAAAAACCAAAGTACAACGCGCATGCTCCTAGGGGGATAGATTGGTAGGAAAAGACCATCGCTCGTCCCCGACCGCCACTCATAAGGAAGACAATAAATAAATAAAATTGTGCTCCAACTTCATCACAAAGCGGTTCACCATACGTGCATGTTACGGGAATCACAAACTTCAACACAAGCATTCTTTAAATTCATAATCACCCAACTAGCATGACTCTAATATCACTACCTCCATATCTGAAAACAATTATCAAGCATCAAATTGATCCTAGCATCCATTTCACTTTCTATGATAGTTTTTATTATACCCAACTTGGATGCTCATCATTCTAGGACCAGCTTTATGATCATAGCAAATACCATGCTGTTCTAAAAGACTCTCAAAATAATATAAGTAAAGCATGAGAGACAAGCAATTTCTTCAAAATTAAGACACCACCTTGCTCTAAAAGATATAAGTGAAGCACTAGAGCAAAAACTATCAAGCTCAGAAGATATAAGTGAAGCACATAGAGTATTCTAGCAAATTCTAATCAAATAGGCTTTTCCCAAAAGGTGTGTACAGCAAGGATGGTTGTGTTAAACTAAAAAGAAAATACTAATATAATACATGACGCTCCAAGCAAAACACATATCTTGTGGCGAATAAAATTATAGCTGCAAGTAAAGTTACCAATGAACGAAGACGAAAGAGGGGATGCCTTCCCGGGGCATCCCCAAGCTTAGGCTTTTGGCTATTCTTGAATATCTTGGGGTGCCATGGGCATCCCCAAGCTTAGGCTCTTGCCACTCCTTATTCCATAGTCCATAAAAGCTTTACCCAAAACTTGAAAACTTCACAACACAAAACTCAACATGAAATCTTATAAGCTCCGTTAGTGAAAGAAAACAAAACCACCACATAAGGTACTGCAATGAACTCATTCTTTATTTATATTGGTGTTAAACCTACTGTATTCCAACTTCTTTATGGTTCACAGACTGAATTACTAGCCATAGATGCATTGAAATAAGCAAACAACACACAAAAACAGAATTTGTCAAAAACAGAACAGTCTGTAGCAATCTGTAACTAACCCAAACTTCTGGAACTCTAAAAATCCTACAAAAATAGGATGTCCTGGAAAATTTGTTTATTTAACATCAGCAAAAAGAATCAATGAAAAAGCACGTTCCTGTGATTTAACAAAATTATATTCGTGCGCGCAAAGTTTCTGTTTTTCAGCAGAATCAAATCAACTATCATCGTAGGTTATCCTATAGGTTCTACTTGGCACAAACACTAAATAAAAATAAAAACACATATAAACAGGAGCAAAAAGAAAAAAAATAAAGAAAATTGGGTTGCCTCCCAACTAGCGCTATCATTTAACACCCCTAGCTAGGCATAAAAGCAAGGATAGATCTAACGAGTGCCATCTTTGGCACCAAATTCATAAGTAGAACGCATGATTGATTCAGAAGGTAATTTGACTTTCTTTCTTGGAAAGTGCTCCATGCCTTTATTTAAGGGAAATTGGAATCTAATGTTCCCTTCCTTCATATCAATAATCGCACAAATCGTTCTAAGGAAAGGTCTACCAAGAATAATAGGGCAAGAAAGATTGCAATCTGTATCAAGAACGATAAAATCTACGGGCACCAAATTTCTATTTGCAACAATAAGAACATCATTGATCCTTCCCATAGGCTTTTTAATGGTGGAATCCGCAAGGTGCAAATTTAAAGAGCAATCATCAAGATCATGGAAACCTAGAATATCATAAAGTTTTCGGAATCGTGGAAACACTAGCACCAAATCACACAAAGCAAAACACTCATAATCTTTAATTCTAATCATTATAGTAGGTTTCCACTCATCATTAACTTTTCTAGGTATAGAAACTTCCAAATTAAGTTTTTCATCATAAGATTGCATCAAGGCATCAACAATATGTTTGGTAAAATCTTTATTTTGACTATAAGCATGAGGAGAATTAACAACGGATTGCAACAAGGAAATACAACATTTTAAAGAGCAATTATCATAATCAAATTCCTTGAAATCCTAGATAGTAGGTTCAATATTATTGGAAGCTGAGGATTCTCCAATCTCATTTTTGCCAAATTTAGCATCAAGATCTAAAGACTCAGAATTTTTGGGACGCCTTCTAGGAAAAGTTGATTCATCATCACTCACACAATCATCAAAATTCATATTGCAAAACATAGATCTAATCGGAGATGCATCAATAAATTTAAGATCCTCATCATTATTTTCATGAAGACTAGAAGAACACGCTTTTATAAAGCTTCGTTTTTTAGCACGCAATCTAGCGGTTCTTTCCTTGCACTCGTCAATGGAGATTCTCATTACTTTGAGAGACTCATTGATATCATGCTTAGGAGAAGAAGATCCAAGTTTAATAGAATTAACACCAAGCAAAAGTCTATCAACATTCCTAGCCAAATCATCAACTTTGAGCAATTTTTCTTCAAGCAAAGCATTAAAATTATTTTGAGAAATCATAAATTCTTTCACACTATTCTCAAAATCAGAGGGCATCTTATTAAAATTACCATAAGAATTATTGTAGGCATTTCCATAATTATTAGAGGGATTACTAGGGAACGGTCTAGCATTAAAATTTCCTCTATAAGCGTTGTTTCCAAAACTATTCCTACCAACAAAATTCACATCCATAGATTCATTATTATTCTATATCAAGGAACACAAAGGAATATCATTGGGATCAAGAGGAGTATTTTTAGTAGCAAACATCTTCATAAGTTCATCCAACTTTCCACTCAAAACATTAATTTCTTCTATAGCATGCACTTTTTTACTAGAAGATCTTTCGGTGTGCCATTGAGAATAATCAGCCATAATATTATCAAGCAATTTTGTAGCATCTCCTAACGTGATTTCCATAAAGGTGCCTCCCGTGGCCGAATCTAAGAGATTTCTAGAAGCAAAGTTCAAACCGGCATAAATTTTTTGTATGATCATCCATAAATTCAAACCATGAGTAGGGCAATTGCGAAGCATCAATTTCATTCTTTCCCAAGATTGGGCAACATGCTCATGATCAAGTTGTTTAAAATTCATAATATCGTTCCTAAGAGTGATGATCTTAGCGGGAGGAAAATACTTAGAGATAAAAGCATCTTTGCACTTGTTCCAAGAATCAATACTATTTTTAGGCAAAGACAAGAACCAAACTTTAGCACGATCTCTAAGTGAAAACGGAAATAACTTCAATTTGACAATATTGTATTCGTATCTTTCTTCTTTTGCATATCACACAAATCAACAAAATTGTTTAGATGAGTAGCGACATCTTCACTAGGAAGGCCGGCGAATTGATCTTTCAAAACAAGATTCAGCAAAGCGGTATTGATTTCATAAGACTCAACATCATTAAGAGGAGAAATCGGAGTACTAAGGAAATTATTATTATTGGTATTCGAGAAGTCACACAACTTGGTATTATCTTGCACCATGGCAACAAGTAATCCAACACACAAGCAAATAGAGAAATGACAAGCGAAAAGAGAGGAGGAGATTGGGAAAGAGAGGGCGAATAAAACGGCAAGGGTGAAGTGGGGGAGAGGAAAACGAGAGGCAAATGGCAAATAATGTAAATGCGAGGGAGATGGGTTTGTGATGGGTACTTGGTATGTCTTGACTTGAGCGAAGACCTCCCCGGCAATGGCGCCAGAAATCCTTCTTGCTACGTCCTGAGCTTGCGTTGGTTTTCCTCGAAGAGGAGAGGGTGATGCAGCAAAGTGTAGCATAAGTATTTCCCTCGGTTTTGAGAGCCAAGCTATCAATCCAGTAGGAGGCTCCTCAAAAGTCCCATGCACCTACACAAACAAACTGAGAACTCACAACCAACGCAATAAAGGGGTTGTCAATCCCTTCCCAGCCACTTGCGAAAGTGAGATCTAATAAAGATAGTATGATAAGATAAATATATTTTTGGTATTTTATAAGATAGATGGAAACAGTAAAGATGCAAATAAAGGTAGATTGAAAGCAAATATAATAAGAGATAGACCCCGGGGCCAGAGGTTTCACTAGTGGCTTCTCTCAAGATATCATAAGTATTACGGTGGGTGAACAAATTAATGTCGAGCAATTGATAGAAAAGCGAATAATTATGAGATTATCTAGGCATGATCATGTATCTAGGCATCACGTCCATAACAAATAGACCAACTCCTGCCTTCATCTACTACTATTACTCCACACATCGACCGACTCCTGCCTGCATCTAGAGTATTAAGTTCATAAGAACAGAGTAACGCATTAAGCAAGATGACATGATGTAGAGGCATAAACACATGCAATATGATATAAACCCCATCTTGTTATCCTCGATGGCAAAAACACAATACGTGTCTTGCAACCCTTTCTATCACTGGGTAAGAACACCGCAAGATTGAACCCAAAGCTAAGAACTTCTCCCATGGCAAGAAAGACCAATCTAGTAGGCCAAACCAAACTGATAATTCGAAGAGACTTGCAAAGATAACTCAATCATACATAAAAGAATTCAGAGAAGATTCAAATATTATTCATAGATAAACTTGATCAGAAACCCACAATTCATCGGATCTCGACAAACACACCACAAAAAGAGTTTACATCGAATAGATCTCCACAAGGGAGGGGGAGAACATTGTATTGAGATCCAAAAAGAGAGAAGAAGCCATCTAGCTAATAACTATGGACCCGTAGGTCTGTGGTAAACTACTCACAACTCATCGAAGGGGCAAGGATGTTGATGTAGAGGCCCTCCGTGGTTGATTCCCCCTCCGGCAGAGTGCAGGCGAAGGCTCCAAGATGGGACCTCGCGGATACAGAAGGTTACGATGGTGGAAATTGTGTTTCGTGGTGCTCCTGGATGTTTTCGAGGTACGTAGGTATATATAGGAGGAAGAAGTACGTTGTTGGCCGCCCGAGGGGCCCACGAGACAGGGGGGCGCGCCCTACAGGGGGGCGCGACCCCCTATCTCGTGGGGCCCTTGGAAGCTTCTTGACTTGCACTCCAAGCTCTCCGGATCATGTTCGTTCGAAAAATCACGCTCCCGAAGGTTTCATTCCGTTTGGACTCCGTTAGATATTCCTTTTCTTCGAAATACTGAAATAGGCAAAAAAAAGAGCAATATGGGTTGGGCCTCTGGTTAGTAGGTTAGTCCCAAAAATGATATAAATGTGTAAAATAAAGCCCATAAACATCCAAAAGGGGTAATATAATAGCATGGAACAATAAAAAATTATAGATACGTTGGAGACGTATCAGGCGGCCACCCACTTTGTGCCTCTGGGTGCCGTGACATAAAACCACCTCCGTTGCCATACATCGGATACTTCTGCGAAAGAGCCCTCTGGCCATGGGGCATCGGCGTTCCTGCTTATTATGGCACCTCCGCACTCCGCATGTCGCCCCTCAATCATTTTTGGCTTCACATTGAAGGTCTTGAGCCATAAGCCGAAGTGTGGAGTGACGTGGACAAAAGCCTCGCACACAATGATGAACGACGAGATATGGAGGATAGCATCTGGAGCTAGATCATGAAAATCCAACCCGTAATAGAACATGAGCCCCCTCACAAAGGGATCAAGGGTGAGGCCTAAGCCGCGGAGGAAGTGAGGAACAAATACGACGCCCTCATTGGGCTCCGGTGTAGGGATGACCTGCCCTGGAGCAGGAAGCCTGTGCTGGATGTCGGCGGTCAGATATCCGACCTCCCTAAGCCTCGCAATGTCCGCCTCTTGGATCGAGGAGGCCACCCACCGGCCTCGAGGGTTGGATCCGGACATATTGGAGGATCTGGGTGTTCGAGCTTAGGTCTCGGGTGTTAGAACTCGAGGTGCGAGAAGGTGCAAGGGAGGTGGAAAAGAGGCATAGGCCTCGGCCCCTTTATAAAGGGGGTGAATATCAGGAGTCCTCAGCATGACCATTTGAGGCTTATCTAAAAACACATGGAGTCATGCCAACGGTCGTCGTGGGGTCACGCATGCCCATATTGATGGAAGATCCCATAATAAGAGGAACACGTCTCTGTTTTGGCAGGGCGTGCCAATAAAACCGCCTCACAACGTGAGTCGAGGTGGGGCGAGAAATGCTGGTTCATGTTGGACCGGGCCACGATGCAAGGGCACGACGTACGAAGATTGCCAGCAGATCAAATTTATGCTATGTTCCCTACAATAGTGTGTGACGATCATCTTGAAGATCCGGACACGGTCTAAGTGTTCGATGATTACTTTGGAGTATTCGGAGATGGAACCCGCCTTGCAATGCCGAAGACAAGACTGCGCGCCGGACTCATCGCCATTGAAGCCTGGTTCAGGGGCTACTGAGGGAGTCCTGGATTAGGGGGTATCCGGACAGCCGGACTATACACATCGTCCGGACTATTGGAGCGTGAAGATACAAGACTCAAGACTCCGTCACGTGTCCGGATGGGACTCTCCTTTGCGTGGAAGACAAGCTTGGTGATCCGGATATTGTATTTACTTCTTTGTAACCGACTCCGCGTAATCCCTAGCCCTCTCCGGTGTCTATATAAACAAGAGGGGTTGGTCCTTAGAAGGCCGATCACAATTACAATCATAATCATCATAGGCTAGCTTCTAGTGTTTAGCCTCTACGATCTCGTGGTAGATCTAGTCTTGTACTACTCATATCGTCAATATTAATCAAGCAGGAAGTAGGGTTTTACCTCCATCGAGAGGGCCCAAACCTGGCTAAACATTGTGTCCCTTGCTTCCTGTTACCATCAGCCTAAGACGCACAGATCGGGACACCCTACCCAAGATCTGCCGGCTACATTCTATCCCCGAGCCTTAATGCTTAGCAGCCGAGCACCAACATCGGATCGGTTCCGAGCTCCAACGCCAAAATGTATCCAAGCTCCAACACCGGAATGTATCCGAGCTCCAACGCCGGACCATGTCCAAGATCTAACGCCGGCCTATGTCCAAGCTCCAACTCCGGAATGTATCCGAGCTCCAACGTCGGACTATGTCCAAGCTCCAACGTCAGACCATGTCCAAGCTCCAATGCCAGACTATATTCGAGGTTTCATAGATCACCTTGGTTCAAAAAAGTTGAAGGAGTTTAGCCGATCTTAATACCAGAAATGCCCTGTATGGAGCCAGCCACTAGCGTCCGAGCTTTATACCGGACTTCTTCCGGGGTGTCTATTGTAGTTGAACACCAACGCCGGACTGTATCCGAGGTGGTGCACCACCTCGGCCATGGGCTGATTTTTATGAATTTAATTCCGAATTATGCAATGTAATCTCTGTCGAGATGTATAGCCAGTAGCCCTCATGGTGCATGTTGGCCTAATACTTGGGATGCACCTGAAGGAAAAAATCAAACCGCTGACCCTAGTAGCCCCTGAGACTCAGGTCAATTCATAAAATCAGCCTGAGGATCAATTCCCAGCTCGGCAGCATACTTAGGAATAGAAACGCGGTGTGCAAAGTCCTCGAGACTCAGGTTGGGTGCGGCCGACCAACCTGAGGATAATAATCTCCTCGAAAACTATATTACGCTTTAAATTTTCTGCATTGGATTGTCAATGCAGTAGCCCCCAAGACACTGGTCGGGTGGCAACACCAGATCAGGGGATCGATGTACCCCTTTAATATTTGTAAATAATAATCCCGAAGCTTAGTAGCCCTCGAGCCTTAATGTGGGCACGGGAGGCCGAATTAAGGATCGATATCCATAGTAAAATCACCAATTATATGGAATGACTCTATGTATCCAAGTACTTTACGTCATTAATGCTCGGATCCACATTGTACAAAACTTTGTTGACCGACCATCGGCTTCAACCTCCTCGGCCAGCAGCCGAGGGGTGTTTGTCCTACTTTATAAAGCCTTTATGAGGGAAAATATTTACGGCAAACAAGGCAATCCGGCCATACGGTTTTATAAACAAAGGTACGCAGAGAGACATGTTATATTATTGTTTAACATAAGAAACATCGTCCAAAGAAAATAGTCCCGCTATCGGTTCCTTTCTTTGGGTTGTCATGCTAAGCATGATCATGAAACCTTAGCTCCGATCAATGTGGGAGGAAAATACTGAGGATTTAGTTCGGGGAAAGCTTCCAAACTCTGTGGTCTAAATGAACCCAAATTTTTACTTCCATTGCGACCGTTTATAATCTGAAAGTGGCCCATCGTCGGCTTCTACCCCTTTGGAGATGCTATGCAGGGTGTTTCCAAAATAATGAAACAACCCTTAGCCGACGTCTCGGTGCCCGAAGGCGGTTGTGTTGGCGGAAACGAGGAAATCAGATATGTGGGCTTTATAACTTTCACTTAGTCATAGGAGCTTAAAGTTGGGAGGCCAGCAAGTAGCCCCCCGGTTAGTGTTCAGCGACAGCGAGGTCAAGCCGTAAACACTTTGGCCAATGTTATGAAGGGCCCATCATTTAATACAGTAATCAAACTGCTGACCAGTTTACGCTTATTGTGACAATCAGTTTTCGGCTTTCTCCACTAAGGTGCTTAATCATGTGAGCTGGAAGCACAATCGCAGTGGTTCTCCATTTGCACACCTATCCGAACAAAGCGGAGAGTAGGAGGCAAGCACAGGAGCCGGGCAACCCAACTATTGACCGAAGACACAATTCGAAACTGATGCATATATAGCAATATCCGAGAATTTTTGCCGAATCTCTAAAGGTGTCCGGCATTGCACTGTGAAACTTATGCGGAAAACACACAAATAGTTGAAAGTGCCATAGGCTTGGAAAACCAAAAAACGTTAGGAAAAACTCGACGTCCGAACTAGATCAATTGTTCGGTGTCAATCAGAAAATTAGTCTTAGAAAAAAATTGTGCTTCTGTCGTGCTTTAACATGACACATCCTATCTCAAGACTTCAAGCGGGTCAGCCTACGGCTTCAACCTCCTATCCCAAAGGCGGAGTACTTCTCGTTAGGCCAGTTTAGCAAACTTTAGCGGCTTCGAGAGAGAAATTAGGCTCCCCGTCTATTGACCGCACACTCGCGTCAAAAAAAGGAGTGATAGAAAAAAGACTTTGCAACGACTAAGAAGAAGAACACTTATTATAAAACAACTCACATAAATTTAAGAGCCCCCGAGTGACTTGGGTAAAAGAATTTTATGTATAATGATTGTATGTACCGAAGTACTTATATCATATCTGTGTTCACCCGACCTTTATACGCATCTTAACCGGCTATCGGCTTCTCCCTCTTCGGTCAAGGACCGAAAAGTGTTATGTACTCCCCCTGTCGAGAATATCGACGGTGTTTCCGATAACCAGGCAATCAGGCCATAAGGCTGTAAAAGACATTGTTATGTACTCCCCCTATCAAGGACTGAAAAGTGTTATGTACTCCCCCTGTCGAGAATAGTACCCCCACCGATACCTTTCTTCGATTGCTCACTATGAGACTTGTGCAATAGATTTTTTGTACTCATGAGTTCCGTTGTGTGCCGACCATTATTGAAAATAGTAAGAGCGCTAGCTTTCGGCTTCATCCAGTCTGAGGTCCGGCTCGGGTGACCCAATCGTGACAATCGCAGAGGTTCTCCCTTTACTCCCTAGCCGAACAATCGGGAACATAGGGGTAAACACAGGAGCAAGGCAACCCAGCTTGCAAATCACTTAGGTCAATATGGTGCATATTGTGGCGTAATACACGAACAAGGAACGAAGCCGTACAAGTATAATTATATGCAAGAGGAAAAACTCCAGCAAGGGAGCCCCCAAGTAAACGGGGTATTTGAATTTGTGCGCCACAAACAAAGTTATGACAAGAAATTTTTTTGCAAACAACTTTTTGCCAAAAAAGAGTATAATGCCTAGTCGGACCGAACAAAATTTAAAACTTTGAGCATGAAAGCGACTTAGCTGGTTAATGTGTTCGGCATTGATGACGTGGTCTGAGTTTGGTGCGGGAGGAGGTCTCAGCATCCAAGCCCGATGTGGCCGAGCAAAGAGCTCGATACTCTGAAGAGGTGAAGCCCCCAGTCTAGCCGAGGTGATGGAGGAGGTTGTTGGGTGACACTGGAATCTCTGACCGAGTAGGTTGATGAAGCGACAATGCGGGGTTTCCAACACAGGGCCACGCTCCAAGGTAATGACACAATTTGGTTGATGGAGGTGGGCGACAACGTCACCCTGCCGAGGTGGCCGTGCGGCCAGCGGCGTGGCTCGACAAAGCAGATAGCAAAAATAAATAAATAAAAATTCTTTACAAAATTCTTTATGTAAAATAAATTATTAAAAGAGATGTGGCGTGGCTCGAGGCCATTGTCGACACTGGGCGTTGGCGTGGCGGGGTGACAAAATCAGAATTCGCACGGGTGCCCGAGTTATGGACGCAATGCGCACAGGGTAGCGACAGCATATGGTATCACCCTGAAACGGCGGCCGAAGTGTAGACCTCAGTGCAGAACCTGCAGCACAAAAAGGCTGACTAGCAGAGAATACTCTTTGAACGGGAAACGCATGTACATGCGTCAACAAAATATCTCTGCAAAAAAAATTCAGTACAAACGGACAGAAAATATTCCGTGTGTAATAATTTTGTGTGATAAACAAATAGTCAGGAAAATTTAAACCTGTTTAACGAGCGATGACCGTAGTAGACCGAAGCATATAAAAAAGCGGTCTGTACCAACTAGCACAAGCTAGTACCAAGAATAGACTAGTTTCTGATCCAGACGTGAAGTAGTAGTACGTGAATTACTACAATCCACCGATCAAATCTAGGGCATCATGCAAAATACTAGGAGTCCATCGCATTAGTACTTTGGCCCAGGCCTTCCATAACAAAAATACTACTAGCGTCCAGCGACGGCCTAGGTGCTGAATTAAAAAGGGGAATAAAGAAACAAAAAAGGAAAGGAATCTCCCCTTGGATGGCCGATGCCCGTGCGAGGATTTGTCCTCGGCTCTGTGATCCAGTGCTACATCCGACAATGCGGCCAGCTACTAGTTGATCTTTGGCTAGACCACACCGTCTACCAATACTGAAACCGAGGTAGAACGCCGGATACCAAGGCGTCTGGCGGCAAAATTTTAGACCTTGATCTCAATCTAATCGACGAACAAAGCTCGAAAACCAGCGATGATTCTCATAAAAACTAACTAGCATAGAACAGATCTGACTGAAAAAATATCACCTGATTATCCATCAATCCGTGTTGATCACCTAGCAGGCTATCAATGAAAGCACCAATGTCGGTTCAATATCCGGCGTATCTCGTAGTAGGGGTCCTAAGATAGGCGTCTTGGAGTGATGGTAACATGGACACGGATTTTACCCAGGTTCGGGCCCTCTTAATGGAGGTAAAACCCTACGTCATGCTTTTGATTGTATTCATATGGGGTATAGTACATAGTACATGTATCTACCACGAGATGATAGTCATGAATATGAGATTGTCCACTGACTAGCCTGGCCTCGGTTTATATAAGATACCAGAGGCCTAGGGTTTAGGACAGTACTTGTCTTGGGCACCAAGTCTTGTGGAGTCTTCCTTGTATGCGGCAGGGGTTGTCCGAACTGGCCCATGATTATACGGCCATGGGGGTCCTCGGCCCAATCCAACTGATCGGGAGACGATGTGGTGAGCACCCCCTAGTCCAGGACACCGTCATCCCCTGCCTCCTGTTACCATTAGCCTTAGACGCACAGTTCGGGACCCCCTACCCGAGATCCGCCGGTTTTGACACCGACATTGGTGCTTTCATTGAGAGTTCCACTGTGTCGTTGCGATAAGGCTTGATGGCTCCCTCGATCATCTTCAACAATGCGGTCAAGGGGGAGGTTTTCCTTCCCGAACAGATCATCATATTTGGCGGCTTCGTACTGCGGGCCAACCCGATTGGCCATCTGGAGCAGATCGGTAGCTACGCCCCTGGCCATCAGGTCATGTTTGGAAGCTTAAACTATACTGCCGACATCCGCGGATACTTGATCTTTGACGGATTCGGGCCCATGACAGGTGCGCCGAACAGTCACAACGGACATGACTTTGATCTATCGTTGGACAGTATTTGGGAGATCACACCCTCGTAGGCACCGGGAATCAATCCGGAGCAGATCATGCCTTCCGAGGATGGGTGGATGGACCCCGCCACGGAGGCCGCACACACATCGGCGCTGGAGCCGAACACTGATTCTACCTCCTGTGGAAGTGGTGTCACCGGACCCTCGAACTCGTCTCTGACCACAGGATCTGAACCGCGTGCGTCCGTGCCTGTGGAGTTTGATTGAGCACCGGTCATGGAGTTCACCGTCGTGGATATCTTTCAACCCTCGCAATTGGGTGACGTGCTAAACTCATTAAGGTTTCTTTCCTTGTCAGGAGATTCTTGGCCAAACTATGTCCGACTCGAGTGGGGTGCGGACGACGAAGAAATTCATCCCCCACCCACCACCCACTTTATAGCCACCGTCGATGACTTAACCGACGTGCTTGACTTCGACTCCGAAGACATCGACGGTATGGACGACGATGCAGGAGAAGAACAGGAACCACCGCCGATAGGGCGTTGGACAGCCACCTCATCATATGATATTTATATGGTGGACACCCCTAAAGAAAATAATGGCGATGAGGCAACAGAAGATAACCCCTTGGGGAAGCAATCTAGACACCAGCGTCATCGGTGCCGCTCCAAGCCCCGCCATAGCAAAAATAGTGATACTGGCACAAGAGATAACATTTCGGATGGTGCCGAAGATGAAGACAATCCTGCCCAGCCAGGCTTCGAGATGGCCGAGAAAGAGGATGGGCAAGCTAGGCCTAAAGAACAGGAAACTGATGGAGAATCAGAGGACGATAATTACATGCCTCTCTCCGAAGATGAAGTGAGCCTTGGCGACGAAGAATTCATCGTGCCGGAGGATCCCGTCGAGTAGGAGCACTTCAAACGCCGGCTTATAGCCACTGCAAAAAGCCTGAAGAAAAAGCAGCAACAGCTTCAAGCTGATCAAGATCTGCTAACTGACATATGGACCGAGGTCCTGGCTGCCGAGGAATATGAACTCGAGCGCCCTAGCAAAAGCTACCCAAAGCGCAGGCTGCTACCTCAACTCGAGGAGGAGGCTTTAAATCCCACGCTACCAGCGCATGATGAGGCTGACCGGCCACCCCGTGGCCGCGACAAAGCGGCGTAGCAACCCGAAGTCCAGACCGCACCCCGCCGCCAATCAAACGATAATACCAAGGCCCGGGGCTACACAAAGGACCTGCAGATGTACTGGAAAACAAAGCAGGACAGTCAAGATCGATCTATGGATCACAGGGGCGCACCACAAGACGTGATGAGGACCGTCACGCCGGATACAATAAACCAAAGTCCGGCCGGGCTGAATATAATAGAACGGATTCTTTCGAACTACGTCGGGACGTAGCCCGACATAGAGGTGCCGCACATCCCCTATGCTTCACTGATGAAGTTATGGATCACGAATTCCCAGAAGGGTTTAAACCCATAAACGTTGAATCATACGATTGCACAACAGACCCCGCGGTATGGATCGAAGATTTTCTTCTCCACATTCACATGGCCCGCGGTGATGACCTACATGCGATAAAGTACCTACCACTTAAGCTTAAAGGACCGGCTCGGCATTGGCTGAATAGCCTGCCAGCAAGCTCCATTGGCAGTTGGGAGGATCTTGAAGACGCATTCCTCGATAACTTCCTGGGCACTTACGTGCGACCACCAGATGCTGATGACTTAAGTCACATAACCCAGCAGCCCGGAGAGTCAGCCAGGAAATTCTGGACTCGGTTCCTAACTAAAAATAACCAAATTGTCGACTGTCCGGATGCCACAGCCCTAGCGGCCTTCAAGCACAACATCCGCGACGAATGGCTCACCCGACACCTCGGCCAAGAGAAGCCAAAGTCCATGGCAGCCCTCACGACACTCATGACCTGCTTCTGCGCGGGCGGGGACAGCTGGCTGGCTCACATCAACATCACACCCAAAAACTCAGGTGATTCAGACTCCAGGGATAGCAACGGCAAGCCACGACAGAATAGACACAAGCGTCGCAATAATGGCGATAACGCCGAAGACAGGGCAGTCAATGCCGGATTTAGAGGCTTTAAATCCGGACAGCGGAAAAAGCCAATCAAAAGAAAGAGTCCGGGCTCGTCCATCTTGGACCACATTCTCGATCGCTCATGTCAAATTCACGGCAAGCCCGACAAACCAGCCAACCACACAAACAGGGAATGCTGGGTGTTAGACAGGCCGGCAAGTTGAATGCCAAGAATAAGGAAAAGGGGCAGCATAGAGACGATGATGAGGAGACCCGATCGCCGAACACGGGAGGATAGAAGAAATTCCCTCCCCAGGTGAAAACAATCAATATGATACACACAACCCATATCCCCAAGCGGGAACGGAAGCGTGCACTAAGGTACGTTTATGCGATGGAGCCAGTCGCCCCAAAATTCAACCCATGGTCCTCTTGTCCGATCACTTTCGATCGCAGGGACCATCCTACCAGTATCCATCATGGCGGTTCGGCCACATTGGTCCTTGACCCCATCATCGACGTATTCCACCTCACACGAGTCCTCATGGACGGTGGCAGCAGCCTTAACCTGCTCTATCAGGATACAGTGTGCAAAATGGGCATCGACCCCGCAAGGATCAAGCCCACAAAAACCACCTTGAAGGGTGTCATACACGGCGTGGAGGCCTGTTGTACAGGCTCAATCACACTGGAAGTGGTCTTCGGACCTCTGGACAATTTCCGAAGCTAGGAGTTAATCTTCGACATCGTTCCCTTCCGCAGTGGCTATCATGCACTGCTCGGACGAACCGCATTGGCGAAATTCAATGCGGTACCACATTATGCATATCTCAAGCTCAAAATGTCGGGACCTTGCGGGGTTATTACAGTTAATGGAAACACAGAGCGCTCGCTCCACACGGAGGAGCACACCGCGGCCCTCACGTCGGAAGTACAAAACAACCTTCTTAGGCAAACATCCAATCCGTCAATAAAGAACCCAGATACCGTCAAGCGAGTCCAGAGTACTCCACAACAGGATCATCCGGCACGTCCAGAGCTCGACTAGCAATCTGGCCTCTGCCCTAGTCCCAGTCAAATGGCAAAATATGTGCCACGCGTACACAACTACCCACTTAAAATACCCTGGGCATAGGCGGAGACACGGCCATAACACGGTCCACAATGTGGTTCGACCGCCCCAGGACACACAGATTTTTGCACCCCTTTTTTCTTTCAGGTCCCTATCTTCAGGAGGCTCTTCTGAAAGACCAGCTATCGGACACATAGTGGGCCGGACACACCAGGAGGACAAGAAGCTTTGGCGTACGAGGGAATCCTCAGGTGGTCTATGATAACGATCGTTATACCTGTTTTACATACCCGTATACTGCCTGCCCCTGGTCAAGATGTGTCAAATAGTCCTATTCTTCTTATCGCACTACTTGTATATGTACGCTTTGACGTATCATTTGAATAACAAGGGAAAATAGTATACAGCATCAGCTTGCTATTAAGTTTACTTGCCCCTTTTTCTTTACTACTCATTTATTATACCCGTACATTTTGGCACGCAGTTTGCCAGGGGCTTCCGTACCCCATAACCTGGCAAGACAAGTCCGAACACTTTCGACAGTGCGGCACCCCTGACTTATAGCACTATATGCATCAGCTCTGAATCATGTCTTGGGTCAATAGTTGGGTTTGCCCGGCTCTTATTTTTTGGTACCTTATGTTCCGCTATATCGGCTAAGGTAGCACAGGGAGAACTACAGTGATTGTGTCCCAGTTCTTCCGGATGAGCACCTCAGTAGAGAAAGCCGAAAACAGGCTGTTATGATAAGGCAAGAGTTGGTCGCAGTTCAAGAGGTCTCAAATCCCTAAAGATTTTTTCCGCTTCAGGCGAGGAATCGGCCTCGTCCGATTTAGGCATGCATAGGGCCCCGAGTCCGGCTTTCCGGATACTAGGGGCTTCGCCAAAATTTAAAATTGTAGACTTCTATGGCTAAGTGAGGGTGATAAAGCCGTATAGTCCGATTGCCTCGTTCGTGGCACTCAACAGCTCCTTAAAAGGACCAAAAACTTGGATAAAGAGTGTTTATACTTATCCCGAACACCCCAATACTAGTTACATGGGGGCGGAAGCCGACGACTGGCCCTCTCTCAAGATTTTTCTTTTTTTAACGGCCGCACAGAAGGTAATATTTTAAATTAACAAGCGCTACATAGCGCACATGAACTGGTTTTTCATAATACAGGATGACATGATCACGTTCATTCAAATATCACATCCTTCGTACATTCATCCGCCACAAGGCAGGCACCCTTAATGACATTGTCATAGTACTATTCGCGGTGGCGATGTTCCTTGCCCTTCGGCGGCCCCTCCATCACCAGCTTCTCGCCGTCCATCTTTCCCCTGTGCACCTTCGCACGGGCCAAGGCCCTGTGTGCACCCTCAATACAGACGGACCACTTAACGACTTCAAGCCACGGACAGGCATTCACCATCCGCTCGACAAAGATGAAGTAGCTGCTGGGGAGGGGCTCGCCAGGCCACAGCCGGACTATGAAGTCCTTCATGGCCAGTTCGGCCGCATTGTGGAGTTCGACCAATTGCTTTAGGTGGTCGCTCAAGGACATCGAGTGTTCGGCCCCAATATACTGGGACCAAAACAGCTTCTCCGTCGAGCTCCCCTCCTTAGCCCGGTAGAACTCTGCGGCATCAAAGATGCTGCACGGCAGATCTGCGAATGCTCCTAGAGAGCTCCGAATTCGGGTAAGTAAAAGGAAAGTCTCCTCCACATGCTTGCTTTGCATATTGAAAGCCTTACCTGCAGCTATCTTTTTGGCCGCCTCAATTTCCTGGAGGGCCTTCTGGGCTTCAGCCTTAGCCTCTAGTGCACTCTGACGGGCCTTCGCAAGCTCCGACTCTTGCGTCTTGGAGTCACACTCCAAGGACACGAATTTTTTGACAAAGTCCTAGAGCTCTTGCTGGACCTCATCAACTCGTGCCTCTTGTTTTTCACGCTCAATACGCTCCTTAGATGCTTTGTTTTCATCCTCGGACAGCGCCTTCTTAAGGGCCGCCACTTCGGTCGTGGCCCCTAGCAAAATTTATCATGCTTCTTTTAGCATCCACGATTTTTTCATTTGTATAACATTCAGACGGAGTATTGCTTACCTTTGTTCTCCTCGAGTTGCCTCTTCACAAGGCCGGGGTCTTCTTCGGCCCGCCCCAGGCTCTGCCTCAGTCCAGAGACCTCTGCAGTGGTGGTGGCGTCCAGCAGCGACGCCTTCTTATTCACATAGACATAATATGATTAGACTCATGGGAATAATATTTGATCCTCTGTTCGGCTTCTCTAGGTGAACACCAAACAGATCATTGGGGGCTACTGTCTACAGCGTGATACTTTCTTATAATTTATCATGCTTCTTTTAGCATCCATGATTTTTTCATTTGTATAACATTCAGACGGAGTATTGCTTACCTTTGTTCTCCTCGAGCCGCCTCTTCACGAGGCCGAGCTCTTCTTCGGCCCGCCCCAGGCTCTGCCTCAGTCCGGACACCTCTGCAGTGGCGGTGGCGGCTAGCAGCGACGCCTTCTTATTCGCATAGACATAATATGATTAGACTCATGGGAATAATATTTGATCCTCTATTCGGCTCTCTTGCCGAACACCAAACAGAGCATCAGGGGCTATTGTCTACACTATGATACTTTCTTATAATTTAAATTACTTACCTCAAAGCCTGTCAGGAGGCTGGCGCAGGCTTCGGTCAATCCGCTCTTGGTGGACTGAACCTTCGCAATCACCGTACTCATAAGAGTATGGTGTCCTTCACCAAGGGAAGCGCTCTGAAGCGCTTCCACCAGGTTATCCGATGCCTCTGTATGGACAGAGGTCATCGGCGCAGACGGCTCGCCCCCCTTGGCGGGTGGTTGCTGCTACGTCTTGAGCTTTCGTTGGTTTTCCTCGAAGAGGAGAGGGTGATGCAGCAAAGTGTAGCGTAAGTATTTCCCTCAGTTTTGAGAAGCAAGGTATCAATCCAGTAGGAGGCTCCTCAAAAGTCCCACGCACCTACACAAACAAATTGAGAACTCGCAACCAACACAATAAAGGGGTTATCAATCCCTTCACGGCCACTTGCGAAAGTGAGATCTGATAAAGATAGTATGATAAGATAAATATATTTTTGGTATTTTGTAAGATATATGCAAAAAGTAAAGATGCAAATAAAGTAGATGGAAAGCAAATATGATAAAAGATAGACCCGGGGGCCATAGATTTCACTAGAGGCTTCTCTCAAGATAGCATAAGTATTACGGTGGGTGAACAAATTACTGTCGAGCAACTGAAAGAAAAGAACAGAGCAACACATTAAGGAAGATGACATGATCACTACCCAAGTAGACCGACTCCTGCCTGCATCTACTACTATTACTCCACACATCGACCGCTATCCAGCATGCATCTAGAGTATTAAGTTCATAAGAACAGAGCAACACATTAAGCAAGATGACATGATGTAGAGGGATAAACACATGCAATATGATATAAACCCCATCTTGTTATCCTCGATGGCAACAATACAATACGTGTCTTGCAACCCTTTCTGTCACTGGGTAAGAACACCGCAAGATTGAACCCAAAGCTAAGCACTTCTCCCATGGCAAGAAAGATCAATCTAGTAGGCCAAACCAAACTGATAATTCAAAGAGACTTGCAAAGATAACTCAATCATACATAAAAGAATTGAGAGAAGATTCAAATATTATTCATAGATAAACTTGATCATAAACCCACAATTCATCGGATCTCGACAAACACACCGCAAAAAGAGATTACATCGAATAGATCTCCACAAGAGAGGGGGAGAACATTGTATTGAGATCCAAAAAGAGAGAAGAAGCCATCTAGCAAATAACTATGGACCCGTATGTCTGTGGTAAACTACTCACAACTCATCGGAGGGGAAAGGATGTTGATGTAGAGGCCCTCCATGGTTGCTTCCCCCACCGGCAGAGTGCTGGCAAGGGCTCCAAGATGGGATCTCGCGGATACAGAAGGTTACGGCGGTGGGAATTGTGTTTCGTGGTGCTCCTGGATGTTTTTGGGGTACGTAGGTATATATAGGAGGAAGAAGTACATCAGTGGCCGCCCGAGAAGCCCACGAGACAAGGGGCGCGCCCTATAGGGGGGCGCCCTCCTATCTCGTGGG
Source organism: Triticum aestivum (assembly GCF_018294505.1). NCBI lineage: Eukaryota > Viridiplantae > Streptophyta > Magnoliopsida > Poales > Poaceae > Triticum > Triticum aestivum. The sequence continues at coordinate 288,060,969 of NC_057798.1, read as the reverse complement.
GCCCTCGGAGTTTTCTTGACTTGCACTCCAGGCTCTCCGGATCAGATTTGTTCCAAAAATAACGCTCCCAAAGGTTTCATTCCGTTTGGACTCCGTTTGATATTCCTTTTCTTCGAAATACTGAAATAGGCAAAAAAAGAACAATATGGGATGGGCCTCCGGTTAGTAGGTTAGTCCCAAAAATGATATAAATGTGTAAAATAATGCCCATAAACATCCAAAACGGGTAATATAATAGCATGGAACAATAAAAAATTATAGATACGTTGGAGACATATCAGCTGCCTGCCTGAATCCGGAACCACTGGAGGTTCCGGTGCAGTATCCGGCTGGGGGCCAAGCCTTCTGCGGTCCCCTTCATCCGAATCCAGGGGGATCTTTCGCCCCATGAGCCTGGCATCTGGAGTCTCACCTTGAGGCGTCTCCAGGACTACCTCCTCCTGGCCCGACATACTCTGAGATAACACCTCGGTGTCATCCGTGGGTCGGGGAGTGGAAGCCGTCGGGAGAGAGTATCTATTCATCTCCGACGAGCTCAAGGACCCATCCGAGGAGGGCAAGTTGATACGGGCTTTGGGCAGACTGCACAAACAAATCTTGAAATAATAAGAAGCCATAAAGCTAAAATATGCAGGAAGTATCCTGGCACACGAATACTTACGACTTTGCCAGGGGCTTGGCCGTGGGTAGCCACTCCTCCTTGCAATAGGCGGCAGTTGTGGAGTGGTCCGGAGGGAGGGTCCATCCCTTCTTGGACCCTTCGGTCTCCCCGGAAGGGGCGGCCTTCCTTTTCTTCTCCCCCTCGTTTTGGGGGAGAGGGTTTTCCTCCTCCTCCTCCTCTTTGTCGTTGTAGGAGTGCGCCTCGGTGTCTTCGGACGATGAGTCCGGCACCATGCTGCGCCAGAGACTTTTCCTGGTCCCCACGGCCTTCTTCTTGGCCTTCTTCTCCAGCACCTAATAAGGCGCCGGAACCAGCATCTCCGTCAGGAGAGCGGTTGCTGGATCTTCAGGCAATGGAGCCGAACACTCGATCCGCTCCACCGTCTCCATGCATTCCTGTTAGATCAGTACGGTGGCCTAAGTTCCTCCCACGAATATACTGAGGAAAGGCACATATTGCAAAATGTATAATGCTTACCGCATTGGCGTGGCGCTTGGCGCTGAGTCCGCTGTCCTCAGAAGTGGGAGGAGGGACTTCGCTAGACTTGAACAACACCTTCCAGACCTCTTTGTGCGTCGTGTCAAAAAGCTCTTGAAGTGTCAGGTGTTGGGCCGCGTCGAACTCCCGCAGGTTGAATGCCCGTCTTTGACACGGGAGAATCCGGCGAAATAGCATGACCTGGACCATGTTGACAAGCTTGATATTCTTGGTTATCATGTTCTTGACGCAGTTCTGGAGTCCGGTCAGCTCCGCGGATGCCGCACAGGGATGCCGGATCGGAATTCGAGGGCCGCCACCCAGTTGGCATCGCGCGGCTCGGTGATGTAGAACCACCCCGATTGCCTTTGAGCCAGGTGACGCTGGGCATCTTGCCCACCATGGTGCCACCACACCGCCTGCTGGCCAACCACTATCTTCGGCTTCATGTTGAAGATCTTTAGCCACAGGCCGAAGTGGGGCCTGATGCGGAGAAAAGCCTCGTACACGATGATAAATGCCGAGATGTTGAGGATGAAGTTAGGGGCCAAATCATGAAAATCTAGCCCGTAATAGAACAAGAGCCCGCGGACAAATGGATGGAGGGGGAATCCCTGTCCGCAGACAAAGTGGGCGAGGAACACGACCCTCTCATGGGGTCCTGGAGTCGGAATGATCTGCCCTGCGTCCAGGAGCCGATGCACAATATCAGCGGCCAAGTATCTGGCCGCCCGGATCTTTGAAATGTCCTCCTACTTGATGGAGGAGGCCACCCACTTGCCTCTCGCTCCGAACATGTTTGGCTGTGCGGAGAAGGTGAGAACTGGCACGCTGGAGCTCCAGCGTGCGAGAATGGATGAGCGAAGAAGGAAGTAGGCGTGGGTGAAAGAGGAGAATCCTTATCTCTTTATAAAGGCGGTAGAAACTGTGCGCCTCCCCACTTGCCCGTTAAGGTCGCTTATTTCCCAAGTGCCACGATTGATGGCACGGTTGGGTTACCCATACCCGCATTGATGAGAATCCCGTGATAAGGGGACACGATCTTTGCTTCAACAAGAGGTGTCAAGAAAACGGCCTCGCATTACGTGCGGTAGCTGGTTGTGAAAAATGGTTCGAATAATGACCGAACCGTGGCGTGATGTCATGCTATAAAAACCTGTCAGCAGATTAGATTTGTGGAATATTATACTCTCTACGGTGGAATGTGGAATTTGTTTTGCAAGAGCCGTACACGATCCTTGTGTTCTAAATCTCTTACAAAGTATTTGGAGAAGGAACCCGCCTTGCAATGCCGAAGACAATCTGCACGCCGGACTCACCGTCATTGAAGCCTGGTTCAGGGGCTACTGAGGGAATCCTGGATTAAGGGGTCCTCGGACAGCCGTACTATATGCTTTGGCTGGACTGTAGGACTATGAAGATACAAGATTGAAGACTTCATCACATGTCCGGATGGGACTCTCCTTGGCATGAAGGCAAGCTTGGATATTCGGATATGTAGATCTCTTTCTCTGTAACCGACTATGCGTAACCCTAGCCCCTCCGGTGTCTATATAAACCGGAAGGTTTAGTCCGTAGGACAACAACAATCATAATCATAGGCTAGCTTCTAGGGTTTAGCCTCTACGATCTCGTGGTAGATCAACTATTGTAATACTCATATCATCAAGATCAATCAAGCAGGAAGTAGTGTATTACCTCCATCGAGAGGGCCCGAACCTGGGTAAAACTTCGTGTCCCCTGCCTCCTGTTACCATTAGCCTTAGAGGCACAGTTCGGGGACCCCCTACCTGAGATCCGCCGGTTTTGACACCTACAACGGCGGGGCCACCGGCCACGGGGAAGCCCCCACAACAAAGGAAGGCGCGCCATGGTTGCTCGCCCGCCTCGGTCGTGCTTTTCCTTAATTGATGTTCTCCCGGAGTTTGTGGTGTGGTCGGAGAGGCCCGCCGGCACCTCGTTCCGGCTTCTGCACTTCTTCACCGGCGAGCTGCCGACCTCAGGGCACGCTGGCCTCTGGCTGTAGGCCAAGGACTGCTGCAGCAGGGCCTCGGGGGTGGGGACTGAGGTCGCCGCCGCGGGTAGCGTGGTCCTGACCCGCAACTGGTAGGCGTTTGCCCGCGCATGAGGCCTGAGAGGGAGGTGCACCCTCCACTTCAAGTACGATGGCCTGGCGACCCTCTTCATGAGGGTGTTCAGGGAAGACGGCTGCCGCGTGGGGTGCTACCCAGAAGATGGCAACAACAATGAGATTGACCATGACGTCGGCTATGCTGGCGGCGGGGGCGAGCATGGCCTTGATGTGACACTCCAAAATTTTTTATTTGGTTTTTTATCAAAAACTTTGTGGTTTTGAGGAGAGACCTTTTTAAAAAAATTTCTTTTTCAGAAAAACCTTCCTCTTAAAAACCTCCTTTTGCCTTGGCAAGGATTTTTTTCTTTCAAACTTTGGTGGTTGATCTTTTGCAAACTTCTTCTCTGTTAGTTCCCTCTAAAAATTTATTTTTTTGGGAGTTTTAATTTGTTTTATTTTTTTAGTGAAGCTCTATGAAAATTTGGGATTTTCTTATCTTTGAAGCCACCCTTGGCTTTGTATTTTTGCCCATGAGATAAAACCCCTCCAAAACCTCCCCTCCCCCTTGTGATCAACCTAAGTTCTCTGTCCCAACTAATCCAAACTGGTTTTGGATTTTATTCTAATTATTTTTCCCCCTCAAATCAATTTTGAAAATTATTTGGAGCCTGAGGGATTTTCAAAGCAAGTACACTTTTTCATTTGAGTTTTGACCTCAAACCAATTCTCCTGGATTGTCCTTTGAACCCACAACCCAGAACCATCTTGATCCACTCCTCCTCTTTTCAAATTTTTCAAAATACAGTCTCTGCAAGTTTGGACCAGATTTGCCAAATTTGGTGAAATTCATATCCACACTGCTCCAAAAATTCCACCAAAAATCATGCAGCCTACTTGAGCAAGGAGAAGCCACTCCACCAAAAATCAGCTCAAGGAAAAATCACCAGAGGCCAATTTCATTCGGTCGAACACCTTGTGGGCACTGTTACTGTTCAAAGTTCAGAAAATTCAGTTTCAGTGTCATCTTCCGTCCGTCAGTTTCAGTCACGCGGCCACAGTGCCCTTGGCACGTTCCTCGCCGCCTCTTCCTCTTGTCCGAAGCTTCACACGCGTGCGTGGAGCCTTCCTGGCGTCGGTAGCGCGCTGGCCCGCCCTCGCCGGCGTCTTCTGCGGCGTCGGGACCTCCCGTGGCGGCCGACAGGAGGCACACCATGGCAGAACGCCGTTCTGCGCCGCCCATCGCTCCCTGGCTCTCCGCGTGGCCTCATGCACGCCAGCGCACGTCCGTAGCACAGCCACCGACGGGCCCGCGCCATCCCCGTTCCGTCGAGCTCGCCCTTAACACCCAAACCCCGGCCAGTTTAACACCAAAACAGACCCATTGAACCTCCGTGATGACGCTTGACCCCCTAACCACCCCGACCGAGCACTGCGCCACCGTAATCACTCGCCGGTGATCCTCGTTCACGGCAACCGCCTCGGACCGCCTATATAAAGGGGTCCCGAGCTCACTCTCATGCACGCAGCACCTCCACTACTCACCAACACCCCGCCAGGCCACTAGGGGGACCTCGAGGAGGTCTCCTCCCCCAGCTCCGGCCGCCTCGCCCCGCCTCGGCCTCCAGCCCGATTCGTTCTGGTGAGGCCATCTCCGGCGCTCAAACCCCCTTCGTTACCCTCTCTAGCTGCCAGGAGCATAACCCCCTCTTCAATTTAACCTTTGCAGCCCTCTCCGACGAGCCCCTCGACCACCCGAGCCGCCGTCCGCCGGAGCAAAGCTCGCCATCGACGTGGTGCTCGCCGACCGACTCCACCACCATCAACTGACGCGGAAGGGTGCCCTGAGCACGGAGGTACTCTCCGATCTCTCTGCCTCGCCGTGGATCGCCGCCGGCGACCATCGCGGCTCTCGGGCGCAGGCGAACTCTGCCACCCCGTTTGAACATTTGAACCTGACGGGTGGGACCCCACCGTCAGCCTCTCTACTCTCTCTTTCGAATCGTTTTCTGGAAGCGCCTTCGGGCAGAATGCGTTTTCTCTTTGGGCTGGCGTAGTCGCTACCGAAGCGTTTTCTGTTTTTATAAACTAGCCCCTGGAAATCTTCTGTTTCATTACAGATAAGTCCCTAGACAAAAACCCTTATAACTTTTAATCAGAAAAGTATTTTTGATTGATTCTTTTTCTGTTCTCTTTAAAATTTTGTCTAGTTTTTTATCAGATTTATTTGAAAAATATTTGGTTTACCTTCTGTGCACTCCTTGGTATTTACGTTAGCACATATATTTTCTTTAAACCGTAGATACCGAAGGAGGTGACGGAGCCGCGAACTTCACCGAGCTAGGCTCCGACTACTCTGAACCAGGCAAGCATGTTTGAACTTTTGATATGATGAGTGTCTTGGCATGTTTTGCATTTAGTTAGTTTCATGGCATGTTGGTGAGCATACCGATGAACGTTATTTTATGTGATAATGAGGTAAGTGAGTTCGATGATCCATACGTGGATGAATGTGAATATGAATGGCCATGTGTTGGCATGAGGATGGGTACGATGGCAGTGTTGTAGCATGCCAGTCTTACGCCAGACTATGTGAGTTCAGTGTCAAACCATATCGGTCCAGTACCTATCATTTCCTTCCTTGTACTACCACATGTTTTCCGCAAGGAATATGGTTTAGTAAGTTGCAAACCGCTTTCATGGTACACACCAAAGAGGAGAGGCCGTGATGATGGTTCCATGGCCCTGGATTAAAGCCAGTCATCTGGTCAGGGGGCATGGGTGTTTCCGGTTGGGACCGAGAGGGGGGCACCCCTTAGAGCACGCGTATATAAATTTGATCCCATGCTATTCGAGATTGTGATCTCCCCGTCTCAAAAGTTTTTCTTGGACGATGACTAGGGTGATTCCTAGCATCGAGAGGTAGGATGGGTGTGTACCGGTTAGCTGTGTTTTCTTCCGAAATACCGTAAACGGAACTAGTCCTTCGTGACTACGGAAATCCGTTGGCTGTGGGAAAAATTTTGTACAAACTCTGCAGAGTCATATATTCCTCCAAATCATCTATTCCATGTCAATTTCGTTCCATCTTATCCTACTCAATTGTCAGCTTTGATGACAGAGACTCCGGTGAATCGCATGAGTGCTAAGTCTGGTTGAATGATTATCCCTGTGAATGGACTAACCCGTTTATTCTCATGGATTGAATGTTTATTATGAGTATTATTTACTGGTGAATTTAAAGCCCTTTTCGCGATGTCGCTCAGACATCCAACTGTGGCATTTCTTTTAAAGCCCTTTCTGGGATGTCGCTCAGACGTCCGACTGTGGCATTTCTTTTAAAGCCCTTTCTGCGATGTCGCTCAGACGTCCGACCGTGGCATTTCTTTTAAAGCCCTTTATGTGGCGTCGCTTAGACACCCGACTGTGGTATTTCTATTAAAGCCCTTTATGTGGCGTCGCTCAGACGCCCGACTGTGGTATTTCTTTTAAAGCCCTTTATGTGGTGTCGCTAAGATGCCCGACTGTGGCATCATTTCCTTATTTTTATTTGTTCACCTTTCGAGGCGTCGCTTCAGACACCCGATCGGTCCTTATTTATGCTCTGTGGGATTTCAGGCGGACTACCGCCGTTTCCCTTTTTACTTACCCGTTATGCCAATTTTATTTATTGTGCATTAAGGAATTAATCATGTTGCATCCATGCACGCATTTGTTATATCTTACGTCCGAACTGTCTTGCGAGTACTTTCAAAGTACTCACTGGCTTGTTGATTTGGCCAGATGCTGACGAAGGCGATCTCATGGATGAAGAGTTCGATAGCGAGTCCGACACTTAGAGGAGTCCCAGTCAGTCTCGTGCGACCCTGGATTTGGTCACTGTTTTATATCCGCTTCCGCTACCAAATAAATTTATCGAGCCTCACCTCGACGTTCGATGAAATGATATTCTTAGAGTCTTGTATTTCCCTTCCCGCTGTGTTTTTCCACCACCAACCTATCCATGAGTCAGTAGTATGTCTCCACACCACTGTGTCCTGTCCGCCATTATGTATGATTATTGGTGTGCTTTTAATAATTTGGTTGAGCGACCGCAGTTCAACCCTGTAATATATTTTATGCTACTGGCTTATTGTATCAAGAAATTGTCTACCAGTGAGGAGGATTTCTCTCATACTGGACTCAAAAGACTGGTTTATCAATAAATATTTTTATTGGAAAACCGGTCGTGACAAGCTTGGTACCAGAGCCAGGCTGACTGTAGGAAGCCACTAGGTGCGATCGCTAATTAGTTATCAGCATGACAGAGCTATTTTATTATTTTGCAATTGTAGTCATTTTCTGTCAGTCAGCATAAATTTATGATCTGACCCTGCAGAATTTTTGCCTACTTCTGTAGATGGCCGACAACAGCTGCGAGTCTCAGACCTTCGCCAACGTGCCCGATGGGTTCGTCAAGCTTCTTTCTTTCATCGTTCAGGTCGCGATGGGGCCATCCGTGCGCCCAGTCTTCACACTCTGCCAGCACCGAGTCAACGACAGTCTGACCATGCACCAGGCTGCGGTGCAGTTCAGGGGAGGGCGTGGTGAGTTACGCCGCTTCCGGTTCGTGGGAAGAGCCATGCCTACGGAGAGGCATGCTATGCAGATGGCAGCCCGCGAGGCGATAGCTCGTCTCAGGGATGTCCTTCCCGTGATGAAGACTCGTCGTTACCGTTATCTTCCGTGCCATGTGCCTTACACCTGTCACTACGCATACTCCTGCCCCAGAGGAGAACGAGACGAGGCTTTTGAGATGCTCATTGAGTATCTCCGGGCCCTGGAGGCAGCCTTCGACAACCTGGTGGACGACTTCGTAGCTACCCGCATGGACTCAGTCCATGGCTGTGCTGCCAACAGGAGGGAGCTCCTACCCATCGCTCCGCCACCGACTTTTGTCTCGTCATCAGCATCTTTTACGCCTACTCGTCGCCTGCCTTCTACCGAAGAATTTAACCAAGTCATTGCACCCACTCCAGCGCGCACTACACCAACCTTCGCGCCCACTCCTGTACGTGTTGCTCCGCCCCTGGCAACCGCTCCGTCCGCTCTGCGCAACACTACACGTATGGAGCCCATTAGCGAGGAGGAAGTCGAGTCCCCAACCTCGCTACGCCTCGCCCACGGCAGGGCAAAGGAGGTCGTCAACATCTCTGCCTGAGTACGCTTAGCTGCCATGTATTGTACCACTTTGTAAGATATGTGCATAGGTTGTGAGAAGTAGCCTGTTTGCGCATCATGTAGGATCTGGAGAAGTGCACTGGCCTTAATAACATGTCAGGATTATGTACGCATATCCTGAGTGATGTACTGTATAATTACCGCCCGCGTGTAAGATATGTAATGAGCAGTCCTTCTCCGTGCGCAAGTCGATTTGGTTTTCTTAAGTAAGCTTGGGTATTTAATTATATCTGCCAGCTTTATGCATTTATGGTTTTATTTTTGCGACTCTTTCCGCTTTTCTTAAGAGTTTTACAAAAATATTTTTTTCCCAGAGTGAAAAATGTCTCGTCCTTGGACACGTTCCATGCCAACTCCACCAGAGGAAATTCATGATACTCAACCCAACAATGAGTTCACTCAGGGACAGTCAAGCCAACAAGGCAGTGAATCGGCACTTTCACAAATGTGCCGCCTTTATGAACAGAGTCAACAACAACATCGCGAGATGATGAACCAAGTCATCAACATGGGGAATCATCATGGACAGTATCAGCAACATTCCAAGTTATCTGAGCTACAGAAGACACGTCCTCAAAAATTTTCTCACACTGACAAGCCTCTTGAAGCTGAGGACTGGCTTCGAGATATGGAGAGGAAATTAATTATTGCAAAGTGTTCAGATCTCGAGAAAGTACTATATGCTCCACACTATCTCACAGGAGCAGCCGCATCGTGGTGGGAGAATTTTCTGCACATGCATCCCAACGAAAATGACATAACCTGGGATGATTTCAAGGAAGGTTTCCGTGGTACACATATTCCTAAGAGTATTATGAAAATCAAGAAGAGAGAATTCGATGACCTCAAACAAAGGAACATGACAGTGTCAGATTACAACAGTCAATTTACCCTATTATCCCGCTACGCCAATGAGGAGCGTATGACTAAAATCAAGAAGATGGAGAAATTCCTTGACGGTCTGGCGCCCGCGCTTAAATGCCAACTGGTCGTGCACACTTTTCCTGATTTTAAAACGCTGGTGGACAAGGCCATTACTCTGGAAAATGAGAGACGCAGTCTGGAAGATATCCGCAAGCGAAAAAGGGACCAGACTAATCACACTCGCAATCACCGAAGCAAGATAGATTTTAAAAAGGGTGGGACACCCAAATTCTCATCCAATGTCTCACGCCCAATCAAGAATTTTCATGCAAGGGACAAGGAATTCACCTATCGCCCCGGCGTTACTTGTTACGCTTGTGGAGAAGAAGGGCATTATGCCAAACAGTGCCCCAAGCCAAGGAACTCAACCCCAAAGCCGAACAACGGCGGCAATAATTCAGCGCCCAAGCGAAACAATTTCAATCCCAACAATAACCACAGGAAGGGTCATCTGAACCACGTAACCAAAGAGGAGGCACAAAATGCTCCGGATGTCGTACTCGGTACGTTTCCTGTCAACACAATACCTGCAATGGTTTTGTTTGATTCTGGAGCTTCTCACTCTTTCATCTCGAAAAGTTTTGCTTTGCAAAATAATTTTTCGATGCTTCCTTTGGAGAAATCCATAATAATCAAGTCCCCCGGGATTCAGCAAGTTTCTCAGAGTTACTGTCAGAATGTGGTCATTGAGTTTGAAGGATTGGAGTTTTACGCAAATCTTATTGTATTGGAAAATAAAGGACTGGATGTCATCCTAGGGATGGATTGGCTAACCACCAATAAAGGTTTTATCGACTGTTTCAACAGGACCGTGATTCTCACACACCACCAAGGGAAGACAATAAGAGTATCAGCCAAGGAAAGAAAAAGACCCCGGCAACCGAGATTAAATAAGGTGGACGTTTCTGAGCTAAACAAGGTTCCAGTAGTGTGTGAATTTCCAAATGTATTCCCTGAAGAGCTGCCAGGCATGCCACCAGACTGAGAAATAGAATTCCGCATTGAGCTAGCACCAGGAACCACCCCCATATACAAGAAACAATACAGAATGGCACCATCCGAGTTGATCGAATTGAAGAAGCAAATAAAGGAATTACTGGATAAA